>NW_019397064.1:0-3419 GCF_000591075.1 Eurytemora carolleeae | reverse complement strand
CTCTTTTATTAAATATCTTTTATGCAGGGTTACCCAAAAAGGATGAGACTTCAGAGACGACTGTAACCATGATTCCCTGCAACTTTAAACTTGTTTCCATCATTTATTTCATAAGTCATTAAACGTCAATGTTCAAGGAGAAGACTTAATTTTACCTTGGGGTCTGCCTTAGAAACTCGTTCTTTCTAAAAAAAGATTTTTAAACGATCAGATAAAAACCTGTTATATATCCAACCCAAGACGAGAGAACATTGATAGCCAATTCTATCAGATGGATATTAAAATTGTCAAGCCAAATCCGAGTGGTCGGTCGTTTTAACGCAAATTTTAACATTGTTAAAAGGATTTAAATTATTGTAACGTAATGTATTGTAAACTGGGCAAAGAAATTTTTTTTAGGAACAAATTTATGATTATATAATAAGAATGGGAAGGGGGGAGGTGGGGGGACTAGACGGACCCAGTGAATAAAGAACTTTTTTAATGTATTTCCCCTTCTTGTTATTTTCGTGTTTTCCTCCATCTAAAGAATCCATAGAAAAAAAAGAAAAGAATGGATAGACGAGAAATGAATTGTTAGCTCATAAATATAAATATAAAATATAGTTCATGATATAAAACATGACATTTCTTATAGACCTTTCCTTCTTTACTATACCTAGAGTAAATATATATATATGTATTGATAGTTTTATATTTAGTAAACATACAGGGTGGCCCACGAAACATGACAGTTGCTGAATATTTTAAAATGTCTTCTTCCATAATTTGTTATGTTGTTTGATACCAAAGAAAATAATGATAAACATTGTATGGAAGTTTTGTTATAGTAAGATCGATCCCAGATTAAGATGTATTGGAGTAAAAGATTTTCTACCGAACTTAACTGCAAAAAGTCTTTAAATCTAATCCAGTATTTGGAAGACGACATTCTAAACTATTCATCAACTATTCCTGTATTAAAGGAACTGTCAACGTATTTTAAATGAGTGACCCGTTATTTTAAGAGTTGCAATCTTTGTCCAAGTAAAAATGATGGAGATTTCCTTGTTTTTCTACAAGAAATTTGATCAAACTATCAACTGCAAGTTCCGTGATTTAATTAAGAACAATTGGAAGGAATTGGTCTGAATATTATCTTCTTTTTCAGTTAAGAAAAACAATGGTCCCCGCTCGTTTTTACTCAGATAAAAGGTTATAGTGTACCCCCGCAGCTTTCAACGGAGAGTAAATTAAAAATATGTAGATAATCATTTTTAGCGCGGGCAAAAAAATTCATTCTGGATTTTTGATCTTTGCTAGACATTTAATTATGCAAAAAGTTTATAAATTACTATTGCTGAGAATCAAAAGTTCATTTTTTGAATGAATTTATTTATTTTATTTTAAAGACTGGTAAAAAATGTAAAAAATAACTTTCACCTTTGTTTAAAACACAACTCTCATTTATCAGGATATCCGGACATAGCATGATGCAACATCGAAAAGTTTAAATTAAAAAAACCAGTTTTTACCTGATCACGAAAACCATAAAATTTTAAACAGATTCTGAATATAAATTGATAAAAATGTATTCTCCGTTCTAAGATTCATGATTTTTTTTTATTTGTTTCTGTTATAGAATTCCACAGCAACCGAATTGTAAAAATTCAAAATTAGAGCGTGTTCAAGGAACCATCGTTTTACCCCCTTCCATCCACCCTTATTTAAACAGAATTGCATGCTCTATTCACAACGGTACCCTTGAAACCATAATTTGATCAAAAGAAGTTTTTCCTAGCTTTAAAAGTGCTAATTCTGTAAATTTCACAATTGTTTCTGAAGAATAAGTCAACCAATGTAGAGAACTAACTCATGTAGAGAACTAACAAAAAATAACAAATAAAACACAAAAACATTGATGTCTATTTCATTGTTGACTAGATAAAGTTTTTAAGGGTACCGTTGTAAATCGGACATGCCACTCTTATTTTCTCATCTTTTCTTTTATCTTATCTGATGGTGTAAATTTTTTATATTTCAAACCTTAATTTCAAACCTTTTATATTTCAAACCTTAATTTCAAACCTTAATTTCAAACTTTAATTTCAAACCTTAATTCCAAACCAAACCTTGATTTCAAACCTTAATTTCAAAGCATTTATATTTCATACCTTAACTTCAAACCTTTTATATTTCAAACCTTAATTTCAAACCTTAATTTGAAACCTAAATTTCAAACCTTTATTACAAACCTTGATTTCAAAACTTAATTTCAAACCTTTTATATTTCAAACCTTAATTTCAAACCTTAATTTCAAACATTAATTTCAAACATTAATTTCAAACCTTAATTTCAAACCTTAATTTCAAACCTTAACTCCAAACCTTAATTTCAAACATTAATATCAAACATTAATTTCAAACCTTGATATCAATACCTGATCTGCTAGAAATATTATGAACCCAACCGAAAGGGTTCTTAACTTGTATATAGTACAGGTCAATGCTCACAAGCGGAGAATTAAAGCCTAACAATCCAATCCAACAATAAAGCCAAACAATCTAACCCAAACCCAAACGGGGATATTGAACACTTAGTATGCTTGCAGCGTGAGTACTCTACAGGCTAGACCCGCAAGGGTATTGAACCCTTTCTTATCTGGTAGATATCAAGAGTACCGTTAAAGGGCGGAGCCGGCGGAGGATTGATGCGGGAGAAAGAAGCAAAACTGCATTTCTATAACCGAGCAGAAAGCAGTTCTATCGGCCATCTTATACCCCACAACTCATCTGTATGCACGAAGCAATGAATAAGAAAAGTTCCATAGAATATACATTCACTGCTATGGGCGAATGTTGTGTTGAAGAAGAGTTAATCGATCATTTGATCATCAGTTTGTATACTTAAACCTGTAAATATAGTTTATTTACTTAAACCTGTAAACATAGTTTGTGTGTAACCATGCTTCATTGTTCCACTCAATTTTGGTCTTTTACTTTCAGTCCTTCAGTCAAGTCTATAATATCTTTAAGTTTTACAATAACCATCGGGTTGCAAAGATAAATTAGAAAAATTAGAGTTTGATGCGAGTAATTAGTTCCTTTTCTCTTGAAAAGTAATCGACCATTTTCATGCTTCTATTTTTTCTTCTTCAATATTGCAATATTATTGCTTTCTAGATTAACAAACCATATTTTGCAAATAAAGATTATACATGCAAATAATGTTATGGCACTGTAGAAGGATATTCAAACCTTTATGAATGTACAGTATTTTTGATTGCAGTTTTTGATCATTTCAAACCCCTGTAAAAGTACAAATTTCTGTATATTTATAGCGTAAAATCCAGCACACATATTCTCTGAAATCTATTTTTAAGGTATTTTAAATCTCTTTTCTCAGTTTATCTTTCATAAGTTTTTTTTGCAAAGAAGTT
>NW_019397063.1:91609-115741 GCF_000591075.1 Eurytemora carolleeae | reverse complement strand
ATAGATAGATAGATAGATAGATAGATAGATAGATAGATAGATAGATAGATAGATAGATAGATAGATAAAAAATAGCCAAAGAAAAAAATATTAAACCAAAAAAGTTGTGACTTTAACATAATTTTTTACTTTAAAATGAGTCAAAAATAGCAGATCTTTTATGATCTTTTAAAGCATTCCATCTCTCATTAATTATACTAATGAAGAGAAAATTATCTTTTAGAAAACCAATAACAAAGTCTAATAAAGTTTGTAATCTAGATTTGTTGACAATAAACTGATTGTGAGTTTCTAACTAAAAACAAACAGTGGTGAACAAAATAAAATGGAAAGTTCATCAAACGGCAACAATCAATCTTCTACAGCTTATAAATTCAAGGAAATATAATCACCTCTAAGGTTTCAAAAACTGCTAAAAAAAAAGTTTTAAAAAAACAGTTCATGAAATAATCATGTTCCAAATCAATATTTGTTCATTTTCAATCAGAGAACTCGAATTTGTTGAAATAAAAATAAAAACATCAAACAAATAAGTGTAAGTGTAAACCCTAAAACGTTCTTAATTCTCCTTTTTTAAAAACAATTTTTGGAGGTTCTTTGAACATATAATCTCCGGGAATTTAAGATTTTTAAAAACATTTCAATGGATTCCATCTTAATGGGCAATTACCCAAAAAAGTTTTTTTAACTTTTAAAGTTGGTCCTCTTGGATACCTAAATGTATTATATATAAAAGAAGGTCGTCTTTATTTTGACCTGATTTTGTCGCCCTTAGTAATGCCGAGAAGTTAAAAACCGGAGACAAGATAAGAAACGGTTTGATTTACTCACAGTTAATATTTGGCTCTGGAATTTGATCCCAAGAACCTTTTAATAATCATAAGTAACCTTTTCAGGCCTTCTTTACCCGTATTCTCCCATGGATAGNTGTCAACCAGACATAGCACACACGCTATCAATGTCAAATCAATGGACACAATCTTGTATCTCGTTCATTTAGACAAGGAACGAATTACTCTCTCACCGTAATCAAAACGGAATTTTTTCCAACTAATGTTTATTTACATATCTATTTACATATCTATTTACATATCTATTTTACAGATTAACTTTCATATACGTATTTTCAAGATTAGCCCAGATATATAAGCGTAGTTAATCCAGTTACTGCAGACGTAGTTATAAATTAATCACAATACAGGTTTTAACGTATTTACAAACATAGCTAGGTTTGGTTAATCACAATACAGGTTTTAACGTATTTACAAACATAGCTAGGTTTGGTTAATCACAATACAGGTTTTAACGTATTTACAGACATAGCTAGGTTTGGTTTATTGCATTTCAAGTTTTGCGTAATCAATCATAAGCGCATTTAGATTTACAGACAATGTATACAATGTAACATATCTAGATATGTTCAGGTTAACAAATATAGGGATTGCTGTATTTATTACATATAGACATCCGATATTCTAAATGTGGGGTCCATTCTTTCAATCTGCATATGTTGATAGGATCAAGGGGGGGGCTAGATAGGATCAAGGGGANGTTGTATACTATAATGTTCTTTACGTTACGTTGTATACTATAATGTTCTTTACGTTACGTTGTATACTAAAATGTTCAGGTCTTAACGTTTCTTACGTTACACTTTATTTAAACAAATTATTGTTTCTAAATGAAAGCACCAAAAGATTTTGTTTGTGGTAATTGAATTCCTACTTTCGTACTTTCGACCTAAAACACGAACCATGCAAAAAAATTGTGTCGTTAATCTCTTTTTTACTCACCCTGTATGTTGCTGTTGTATAGCTAACCTTTTTAGAGAATGTGTATGAGAATGCAGCAATATAAAGATGTTAGGTTTGAACTGTTTTTTAAATTTGTGAATGAAAGTTTTTAGTATTGGAGTTTCGACTCAATAGTGTGTCTTAAAGGGACTAGAGACGTAATTTCAAGCGAACTTCCATTTATGGAGTGGCATGACCGGCTTACACTTACAAGATAGGAAAAATCAGCAATCAGATAAAGGTATACACGGTAGTGGTACTATTGGGAATCGATCATGGCCCTCTTTAAATGGAGGATCACTTGAAATTATGATCGTGTGTATTTGACGAGCTTAAAAAATAGACATGTTTTGGGACACTTCATAAAATGAGTTAAAATTCGGCAAGGCAAACCACTCTTGTATGTGGAACAGTAGATCTATAAATTATTTTACGTTAATTTAGGGCTATTTTTTCATTTTTACTCAATGCAAACTGACCCTCCTGTGGAATTTCTTTTATCTAACAGAATTCATAATTTGAAATATCTAAGGTCTACAAAATTAGCTAGCAAAGATATAGGGATTGAAAATATAAGTTTGTGACAACAACTCAACTCCTTTAGACTTTCTTCTCCAACAGAATTCATAGTTTGAAAGATCAAAACTCTACAACACCAGCTTACAAAGATAAAGAGGTTAGAAAATTATAATTTGTTCCGAAAGTTTAGTTATTTTTTTTTGATGTTTTTATTATTATTTTTACTATAGATTTATTTCGTACACAAAGGTAAAATGGTACAAAGGTAAAATTATTAGAGTTTGTTTCATAAACTCATTTCCTTTAAACTTGAAATGAAAAACCATTAAACTTTGCTGTCATAATCATAAGTCGTCTCTTACATTGATAGATTAGAGACGTTTTGAAATGTTTTGATTGGCACAATTATTGTTACACTTTTGAAATTAAAACTTAGCCCTCATAACCTTACGTTTTATGAACATTATTTTCATCAGACATATATCTAACGTTAGACTTCTCAATTATGTATTCAGAGAAAAGTTGTGAAGTTTACAGAAGTTTTTAAAATGTTATACGTTACATTATTTAAATTTATACTCTGTATAAAAACTTTCGTTTCCTGATTATTAAATCAATAACCCATTTCTGAAACGTTGAACTTTTAAATATACTATTGGGGAAAACGTTTCAAAACGTTTTCATAAATAGAAATACATTTTTCAGTTATACAACGTTACAATTTTTATAAGTTGAACTTTGAAATAGAAATCCTTTTGTTACAATATTCAATCAAATCATAATTAATTTTTCAAACATTGGACTTTCAAACTGCTCCTGGAAACAAAATGTTTCTTCACATCATTGTAAAACATGTTGTAGATATTAGAAAAATAATGTTACGTTTCCACAAAACGTTAACGTTAGGTATCACTTCCTATAACATTAACAATCAACGTTCACGTTTTATAGACTATATCTAAACGTTTGATATTATTGTAACATAATGTACAAAAACGTACATTTTACGTTAGAGTGTAGAGTGTAGAGTTTGATATTATTGTAACATAATGTACAAAAACGTACATTTTACGTTAGAGTGTAGAGTGTAGAGTATAGAGTTTAGAGTGTATTTGTATTTCCTTCTGATTGAATTGTGTTCATACAACACAACACAGAGGAATGTTGAACTCAAATAGTTTCTTTTGTGTTTTTGCCATGTTTCTTGTCACCTTTTCTTCAAATGAATGATAAAAAATGTTTTTATTCTGGGAAAAAGTAAAAATTATTTTGAAATAAAATATTTGTTAAAACAATGATATATTCTGATCTATCAACCTAATTTGTATCCTAGACGATACTGAAGAATAAGATCTGCTTTCATCAATATTTTTTATCTGTTCCGTTGTGTATGTTTTTCTATTGAATATGACAGACAGGTTTGAAATCTAATCTGGGATACATCTTGTGTATACAGAATATAGTTCGTATCTGTATATAATATATATATATCATAAATTAGGCTTTTATTGCGCCCTTCGCCCCTCTTACGATGTGAATGTATTTAATTCAATTTATGATAAATTACGATGTGAATGTATTTATTTTAATTTATGATAAATTACGATGTGCATGTATTTGATTTAATTTATGATAAATTACGATGTGAATGTTTTTAATTTAATTTATGATATTTACGATGTGAATGTATTTAATTTAATTTATGATAAATTACGATGTGAATATATTTAATTTAATTTATCATAAATTACGATGTGAATGTATTTAATTTAACTTATCATAAATTACGATGCGAATGTATTTAATTTAACTTATCATAAATTACGATGTGAATGTATTTAATTTAATTTATGCTTAATTACGAAGTGTTTGTATTTAATTTAATTTATGATAAATTACGAAGTGCATAATTTATTTAATAAAATGAATGCAAAATTAGATAAAATAACTTGAACGCTTGATCTCGATATCCAATGGGGCACTTTTGGACCATCACGGAATATCGAAAAGGAATTAAATTAATCCGTAGATCAGAATAAGATTGGGTGAGGTTGATATATATTTAACATGTGAATAAAAAGATAAGATACATTAATAAATAAAGATGATTTTGAATTCTTATTCCGGATGTTCAAGGGAATCCTCTGCCACAAGAGTAACTGTTTCATAAGTGTCATCATTTACATAATCATTTACATTATCATTTACATTATCTTCATCTTCAGTTTCAAGTCCTTCGTCAGAATTTACTTCATCAATTCTAGAAAATTAAGTTTCAAATGTGTTTTTAAATCTAAATTTCTTTTAAAAATATTTTAAGGGACTGTATGCGTAAATTCAAGTGAAACACCATGCAAAGATTAACAATGGTACTCTTAAAACCTTTTATGTTTTCCTACAGAGATATGTGTGTTTAAACTTATCAAAACCTGCTTGTAAATTCAACTGTGCGCTGTGTTGAGTATTTAAGTCAATACAGCGCATACAATAATTTGCAGCTGAATATAAGCGGGTTTGGAGAACTTTACACACATTTCTCAAGTCTCAGTTCGCTCAAATTGACGTGTTTTCAAAGAACATTTTTTAAAAGTTCATTTTTTTACCTGGCCACCGAATATTCACCGGGGGGAGCGGATGGTGTTCCATCCCGCCCCATAGATAAACTTCTACTCCCCATATATATATTTCTATTCCCCCTGGAGGTACTCCTACTCCCTCGGGACTCAACTCCCTCTCCTCTAGGACGTATATCAACAGCACTTAAAGGTAGTGTCATCATATTTTCAAATGAACCTCTAAAAATTGTCCTTTAAAAAGTGTGTGCCATAAACGAATCACAACGAATCATTGCTCTTCAAACCAGTTTCAGAATTCACATTAGTTCAAAAGTTCTAAACCGGTACAGCAGTTCTAGTCTTGTCTTTACCGTACCAGCCCGTCTAGTGTTCCCAATGTGTTGTTGACCTGAGGGGTTTTATGCAACAGAATTAGGCGTGCAGGTGAACTATAAAGTATTTTTTTCCTATTGTGGCAAAAATCCATAAGGCGCTTTTAAGAATAATTGTGGGCGCATTTTTTAACAAAAACAAACGAAAGTGAATCCATCATTATTTCTTCATTTATGATTTACAATAAAGGTCATCATTGTGAATCGCATCTAGCACAATTTACATGAAATTACAATGTTAGTCCCCCTATAGAAGAGGTTTTTGAAAATTGCTTTTTAGATAAACTATATAAAAAGAGAAACATATGTGATTAGTTAGATATTTCTTACTATCTCGAAAATGTTATAAAGTTTGAATGAAAAAAGACTCCTTTTTGTTAGAGTATAGCCAATAGCCATTCATGAAATTTTCATAATTTTACAAATATTTATTTGTTTCTAATTTTACACTGACCTGGATCCAAAAGATTTGGTCCTAAACTCCAGGAGCTCTTAAAACGTACTGTTGTTTGTAAAAAAAAAAACTAACAAGCTGTGTCAAAAAAAAATATTTCTTACTATCTCGAAAATGTTATAAAGTTTGAATGAAAAAAGACTCCTTTTTGTTAGAGTATAGCCATTCATGAAATTTTCATAATTTTACAAATATTTATTTGTTTCTAATTTTACACTGACCTGGATCCAAAAGATTTGGTCCTAAACTCCAGGAGCTCTTAAAACGTACTGTTGTTTGTAAAAAAAAAAACTAACAAGCTGTGTCAAAAAAAAATATGATTTGAACTTTTAGTGATTCATTTATTATTGACCTTTTTATTCTATTTTCTTCCGCTGATTTTTTAAAAAAGTAAACAGTTTAGCAATATTCAATTTGTGTTGTAATAAGCAGTAATGTAAGTGTTAGGTATTTTCCAAAAGGCATTTTCCCAAGGGCGACTTTCCAAGTTACAATTTGGGAAAAAAAACCTTTGGAAGTTGCCGATTGGGAAAATCCTTCGGGAAAGTACCTAACATCGTATTAAAACGTGTACTTTTAGGTTTTTTTTTTAACAGTTGATAAAGCAAAATTGATATTTTCTTTGCAGGAAAATTTTAAATTTCATGATCCAGCAAAACTGATTGATCCTGATTAACAGTTTTGAAGTTTTGAAGTACGTTTAACTTGATAAGCTTGCAAATATATAAGTGATGAAGTCGATGCTATAGACAACTGAACGGTAGTATTAAATTGATACTTGAGGTCAGATTTAATAAATTTGAGCTACGTTGCTGAACAAACAATTTTTACCCACTATTTTAAAACTAAAGATTTAGGAAGAATTTGAATCGGGCAGTATGCAGATCAAATTCATTGACTTTGGTACCTGAGATTGAATTTAATGGAAAGCGATAAATTGCCCCTAGTTGATTTAAATCTATATTAGTTTTATTCCGACCTCTGATCTGATCAGATGATGCTCTGGCTGGTTCTATGAACAGAGCCACTGGATATTTAGAGCAGCGGGTGGATCCAGGACACCCAGGAAAACTAGGATATTCAGGACACACAGGAGAGCTAGGATTTCCAGAACACACAAGAAAACTAGGATATCCAGGACACTCAGAAGAACTTGGACTTCCATGACATACAGGAGAGTTAAGATCTCTAGGCCACACAGAAGAGCTAGGACTTTCAGGACATACAGGAGAACTAGGATATTCAGGACACACAGGAGAGCTAGGACTTCCAGGACATACAGAAGAACTAGGATATCCAGGACACACAGAAGAGCTAGGACTTTCAGGACATACAGGAGAACTAGGATGTCCAGGACACACAGAAGAGCTAGGAATTTCAGGACATGCAGGAGAACTAGGATATCCAGGACACACAGGAGAGCCAGGACTTTCAGGACATGCAGGAGAACTAGGATATCCAGGACACACAGAAGAGCTAGGACTTCCCGGACATACAGGAGAACTAGGATATCCTGGACACACAGTAGAGTTTAGACTTTCAGGACGTGCAGGAGAGCTAGGACTTCCAGGACATACANACACATATGAGAACTATGACACCCAGGACACACAGAAGAGCTAGGACTTCCAGGACATACAGGAGAACTAGGATATTCAGGACACACAGGAGAGCTAGGACTTCCAGGACATACAGAAGAACTAGGATATCCAAACAAGTCCAACTATAGTCCAGCCAGTCCAACTACAGAGCAAGATATATTCTCTAGTTGGTTCTATGAACAGAGCTACTGGAGACTTGGAGCAGCTACAGTGTTCGTACAAGGAGAACTAAATTACCCAGCCAGTATATCACAAGCTGCTCAATACTCTTCAGAGGATTCTGAGTACGAAGATGGCGCTCATTGTAGAGCAGCTTTTCACAGACCTGTTGTGGAATCAATATAGCAGAACCAGAGGATTCTGAGTATGTAGACACCGGTGTTAGTGGAGTAGCTCTTTAAAGACATTGTGGAATCAGCAGTTAAACCAGATGATCCTGGGTATGGAGACGCTTCTCATTGTGGAGCAGCTCTTCACACACCTGTTGTGGAATCAACAACAGGACCAGAGGATCCTGAGTATGGAGACGCCGCTCAATGTGGAGCAGATCTTCACACACCTGTTGTGGAATCAACAGCAGGACCAGAGGATCCTGATTATGGAGACGCCGCTCATTGTGGAACAGCTCTTCACAGACCTGTTGCAAGTCCATCACATGAAGCAGCTGAGCAGGAGACACTTCTCTTTACAAACAGATTTGATTGATCTTGAAATTCCTAAGATTTACATCTGGATTGTAATCAATTGTCCTGTCCAGTCTGAATTACCCTATGTAAAGTCAACCCAGCGCATTTTATTCAACAATGTAGCCTGGCAAGAGCAAAGTGATCAATTAGAGTGAGTTTAAAATGCCGAGGTTGAACTCTCTGCCGCAAGAGGGATGTATCATTCAGGATCAGTTAAACTCATCACACTCAACTTATGTACATTTGAATCTAAACTGAACCAACCTTTACAATCCTAGTTTTTACTGACTCACCTGTTACACCAACTACACTGGCAGACTTAAGGCAGGGGTCAATAAATTTAGCCAAGCTCCGTCGTATTGGTGTAAACTGCCCCAAAATCAAAATTTGGGTTATATGTCAATATTTCCATGCGTCTGTGCGTTATCATAGAATCTTTTCTTTTATTTGTGATGATCGTGAATCAAAATAAAATCACACTTGAAAAAAAAATCAGCAATGCATGTTTTTTCCTTGTGCCTGTGCGTTTTCATCGCAATCTTTCAACTTTGTTAAAAACTTTGATCTCATTTCATAAATATGAAAATATTTAGCAAAATCATGCGTTTCTGCGCCGCGCAAAAAAGCATGAAAATCACAGGAAAAAACATGCATTGTTGAATTTTTTTTCAAGTGTGAAATCAAAGTTTTTAACAAAGTTGAAAAATTGCAATGAACACGCACAAGCGCAAGGAAAAAACATGCATTGTTGAATTTTTTTTCAAGTGTGATTTTAATGCTTTTTTGCGCGGCGCAGAAACGCATGATTTTGCTAAATAAAATCATATTTTTGAAATGGAATCAAAATTTTGAAAAGTTGAAAAATTGATTTGAAGTTGTTTTATTTTAATTTTGGAAGGCCCACAGACGCACTGAAAAAATTACATTTAACACAAATTTTGAATTTGGGGCTATTTACATCTATAGAACTCCGTCTGCAGGGCAGTCCCGTGCAACTAGGTTGACGCGGTCCCACTTTAGGCTGCATCTGGTTAAATTTACAATTTACAAAAACAGCAATTTGGCATTTTAAGTAGTCCAATGAGAATGGGGAATAGCAACTAAGCAGTTTTAACAGACTAAATTCACTTAATTAGTGAATTTAATTAGTGTCTTAAAATCTATTTGCTTTGTAACAACATCAAATGCACTAAAGTATTGCTATAAAGTCGTCTTCCGAATCCCAGAGTTTTCTGGTTATCACTGTATTATCATTAATGATGTTTTCATTGTTATTTTCTCATTATAATATATTTTTTATTCTTAATGATGTTTTCCTTCTAACTGTTTTACCTTATAATGTTTTCTAGTTGTGTTTCTTCATATTTGTGATCAATTTGAACATCTTCAAGCTTAATCTTCAGCAGTTTAATCTGTTCTTCTAAACCAGAAGTTAATCTTCAATTAAACTGTACATTGCTTTTTATTAAATACTTTTCTTAAAAACGCAGGATGATTTAACAATTTTGAATGCATGCTAAATGATTGTCAATCTATTTATCTTCATATCTTCTATCTATTTATCTATATATTAAAATCCATCTTTCATTATAACTACATAGCTTGGGAACCCAGCGTTGCCCAGGCTACTCATAGTTACTCCTGCCGTTTACCCGCACTTGGTCAATTTTACCGGGGAACTAAATTTTCGAAATAAGAGTCGACCCACCCAACTTGGAATCTTAAAACCAAACTAAGAACATTCCCGTGGCTCTCCCGAGTTCCCCAATCAAAATTTGAGCCAAATCGGTCCAGGGGTTCCTAAGTTATGATCGAACCAACAAACAAACTGTTATTACAACTTTATTTACAGAGCGTTCCATATCATATTGAATTAATTATTTCCTAGATTTAACGCTGAAATACGCATATTATACTCGAAAAACCGAATGCAAATTGTCAAATTAGGCTTTTACAATTTTTAAGAACGATTCATTCTTTTTAAATTTTCTGATTAGTTCTGAAAATCGCAATTTAGTGCAATAAACTATCCAAAATGATATTATTATTATAAAGATTTATTCACACACAAAGATATAAATACATATATAAATGGTGTAGTTTAAATTTGTTTAAATAAATTTTTTTTTGAAAACCAAAAGAAAAGAGAAAAAANATCTGAACCAAACTCTTTATATCTCCGGTAATATTGAAAGCACAAAAAACGCAGACCACTTTTTGGAAATGCCAGGGCTAGGAGAATTATGTGATAATTGTTACAAGAATCATACATGTTAAAGTAGATAGAAGACTAAATGGCACAAATAAATTCAAATATCAAAGACGACTTTCAAGTCGTCTTGCTATTGCCATGTTTCGTGGGACACCCTGTACGTTTAAATGAATTTTTGAATTTTCAAAAAGAAAATACGATCAAAGAAGACGACTTCGAAAGTTTTCGTATTTTTTTGACAAAAGACAAACAATAAAGATGTAGAGTTACTATTACTAATATATTTCAAGATTAACCAGAAAACTCCGAAATAGGAAGGCGGATTTTAAGTTCAATTTATAACTTTAAAATGTCTAATGAGCATGAACAACTGTACAGAACCATTTTTTAAATCAGTGATTTACCTTATCTGTTTTGTAATACCATCAACTAAACTTAAGTATTGTTAAAATGTCGTCTTCCTTTTCATTGTTTTCAAACTTATCACTGTTGTCTGTTGTTTCGAAAATAAATTGACCTTAGCTTGTCGTTTACACAATTCTTTTTTCTCTAGTTGAATCAGTTTTCTTTCTCTTCCTCTTCTCTGTTTTTGAAACTCTTCCTCTTCTCGTTCTATTCTCTTTTTCTCGGCACTTTTATCCCTGAATAAAGGGAGTGAGCGCGCAAATTACGATAAACTGAATGCCTTGAGAAAAAAACGTGTTTCCCTTTGATTTTAACTAAAATAAATAAATAAGAGCTTAACTCGAGACTTTTGTCTACATATTGTTAATCTTGAATGCCGAGAGCTGCGGCTCACTTAGGTTCAGTCTGCTTGAAAAAAGTCTCATAAATTTTTAAGAAAGGGTCGACTTTGAAGTGTCGCAACGCTTGCAACCTTTAAATCACAGTGCAGACTAAGCGTTGGGTGGGTGGGACAGAATCGAGAAGTTGCAGCTTGGGAAATTGCACATTTGGGGAAATACCCTTTGGAAGTTGCTGCTTGGGAAAAAAATCTTAAGGAAAATACGTAACATAGTTAAAATATGTTTTTTTATATTCACACCTTTTCTCATTGCAATTTATAAACATATATGAACAGCCTTTAGAGACGTAATTTTTCAGTAAAATGCAATTTGACCATGAAGTACACATAAAACAAAATAGATATAAAATGATATTTGAATACTTAAGAATGTTGTCTAACGTAGCTTCCTCGTCTGTGATAGAAACATCCTGCTTAGATTTTCTAAAAAATCTTTTCATCGTGTTTACCTTGTCCAGCTGTACTCTATACAGGGGGAATAATAAACACTGGACACAACTTTACTTTTCTATATTTTATTGAAGTGGAAATAAGAGTTGCGCAAACCATGATAAAACAATTAGCTTATAGCAACATTTTTTTTTTGGATAAAAATGTGAATAGTTTCAGAAATATAAACCGACCAGCCCTGCAAAAAAAACGAGAAGACCTGGAAATTTTACCTCTCTGGAATAGAAAAACGGCTTTGAAACTTAAGTTATGACTTTTATAGTCCAATAATCATGAGAGTGAGACACAACAAGTGGGCAGCGTAAACAGACCCATTTAACTCAATAAGTGATTTGATGAGTTACTAGTAAATCTGTTTTCTTTGGAACATTATAAAATAAATTTAAATATTGCTACAATGTCGTCTTTCTATTCCACAGTTTTATCATTCTCACTGTATTAAGCACGGGCAGAAAACATGTTGAATTATTCAGGAAGACGACTTTATAATCCTCTTTTGACGGAAATATCGAATAAAATGGCTGAGCTGATCCTAATTGAATTAATTGATTGATTTCTTTTCATAAAAGGTAAAAAATCTGCTAATTTTATTTGTGACAATTGTAATCTGAAAAGCATGAAATGAAAAGGTCATTAATGATTTTTGGATTCAGAATTCTGCAACGTTCAATTTTGACTTTTTACATTGCAGATTCATAAATCGTCGGATTTTTTTTTTTTGATCACATTGAAATTAACTAAATCAAAGGGAGTTTAGACCCTCCAGTCAAAGAGAGACTTCAGATTCACATAAAGCTATATTCTACCTAAATTGAGATATGCTTACCTTTTCAGCTGAAAACCGTTTCTTTAAAAATTAACAATGAATTATATTGCTAGAATTACCACTTTTAACAATATAAAACGACGATATCTATCTCATTTTTCTCAACTCTCTTAACTGTTGTAAATTTGACATGCCAATCTTTGGAGGGGTCCCTTGAAGTTAATCACTTATTTTAATTATTAGTGTTCCTTCCTTAGGTGAAACCTTGGGAACAACTTGATTATTTATAAACACTTTCAGGATCTATCTATCTATCCAATACCGGAAGTTGATTATTGTATGTATAACAAATATATATAACAATGGAAATTTAAAACGACAAGAGGACGAAACACTCTAATCTAACAATTAGGAAAAGGTAAAATTTGATGAAATTACTCTGTAATAGTATGTATAGAAAAGAGGAAATCTATGCAATGATATGATAAAAGTTTCATGTTTTGTTTAATTTCATAATCTCTTTGAACCTCCTAGCGCAAACTTTTCATTTTTCAAATTTTGAATATCTTAGCTAACAGAATTCATATGTTGAAATCTATAAAATAAATCACTTTATATATTCAAAGGTTTTAAGGGTACTGTTGTGAATCTAAATTTAAATTGAAGTTTAATTGAAACTACGCTTACAGTCCCTTTAACAGAACTTCAAGTAACCCTCCATTTAAATACCTGATTTACAGCTGCCCCCTTTAACCCCTTTTTTCAGTATTATTAAGGAAGATATCGTCGTTTTCTTGAATTTATCCGCGAGTAATGTTTACATAGAAAACTGGTTTCGAAAGTAATCAATTTTCAGTTGTTATTCAGGGAAACAACTTTAAAGAGAGGGTTACTTGAAGTCAAGGTTGTAAGGTAGGGTTAGATAAACTAGAAAATTCGTCTTGTCAGCTGTAAAAAGCGCAGCAACATTGGCACTGTAGTATCCGCCAATAATCAATTATGTCATATGAGGATTTTGAATGTTTATTGCTTTGAAGACGATATTTCTAGTAAATTGGAGATACTCCAGAGTATCAAATCTTACCATACAAACTTGCTTGAAGTTAAGTCATAAGTCAAACATTATGTTTAGTATAATTATTTTTTAAAATGTGAAGTTTAAAAACTGAAACATATATATATTTTTTTTGTTGAAAACCCACGGATGGCCCGGAATTGTTGGTTTTAAAATTCGAAATTTTTTGTTTTTAAAATTTGAAATTTTTCTTTTCAAATTCAAAATTTTTGGTATAAAAATTCAAAATTTTTGGTATTAAAATTCGAGATTTTTGTTTTCAAAATTCGAAATCTTTGTTTGCAAGTGTTTTTTAAAATCCACGGGCAACGACGGACTCTTAAGCTTGTATGAAAAAAGGTGTATAGAGTGCAAATTTCTACTTAATAGTTTAATTAATCATACTTATCTGTTATCTTTCCACTGATAAACATAAAACAGAGAAATCAGTTGTTTCCGTGATGGGGGGCATACACGCCATTTTAATCATACTTACACTAGCTGCAGGAGAATAAAACTATCAATTCATTTTTACAATGAAATATGCAATTACAGGGCTAACCACAAAGGCTGAGACTTCAGAGATGACTGTACGGAATTAACACTGTTTTTTTCCTTAGAATTATGATTTCTTCAACTGTAAATTTGTTTCTCTCCTTTCTCAATCTACATAAAGGTCATAAAAAAACTTCATTCATGGCAGAATACTTTCTTGAACCTTGGAAAAGTGGTAAATAAATACCTTGAGGTCGTCTTTAATAAATAGCTTGAGGTCGTCTTTACAATCTCATTCGTTGTGGGTAACCCTGCATATCAAAAGTGGACAAAGAAATAAGTTATTCTAAATTCTGTTTATTTTCGTTTGAAAAAAAAGAATGTTAATTAATTTAAAAAGCATTCTCCCTATGTCTTCTACAAATATTAATATATGTTATAGACTAAGAAAATAATTTGCGCTAAATTCTCAATCTAAATATAAATCTAAAAGATGTCTTCTGATTTTAGCCTTTTTCGAGGTATATGTCTCAATGGAGGTCTAGGGGGGCCATAAAACTGTGGTACAATATGATAAATTTTGGGCAATCCTATGTGTAGTTGATGTTTCAGTTTCACAAGTAATTTCAAAGTTGAAAATCTACTTTTAAAATGAATCTACTTAAAAAATTGATTTAACTATTTAAACCAGAATTTGAGTCTCTTATCCCTTTTTTTAATCCAAAGATTTTTTTTGCACTGTAAAAAGATACCAACTGGCTTTTTCTGTAATTTTCAAAACGTTTTAATCAAAAATATCTCAGACTTAGCTGGCGGTGTGTATAATAAAGTGATTTATACAGTACACTTCGACAGTCTACCTTTTATTTCTCGATCCCTCCCTTGAAAATAGTCCGGTTGCTATTAAAATATGTTCTTAGTTGCTATTAAAACCTAGTTGCTCTCTAAATAAGTTGCTATCAAAAACTAGTTGCTCTCTAAATAAGTTGCTATTAAAACCTAGTTACTCTCTAAATAAGTTGCTATTAAAAACTAGTTGCTCTCTAAATAAGTTTCGATCAAAAACTAGTTGCTCTCTAAATAAGTTTCGATCAAAACCTAGTTGCTCTCTAAATAAGTTGCTATCAAAACTTAGTTACTCTCTAAATAAGTTGCTATTAAAACCTAGTTGCTCTCTAAATAAGTTGCTATTAAAACCTAGTTGCACTCTAAATAAGTTGCTATTAAAACCTATAGTTGCTCTCTAAATAAATTGCTATCAAAAACTAGTTGCACTCTAAATAAGTTGCTATTAAAACCTAGTTGCTCTCTAAATAAGTTGCTATTAAAACCTAGTTGCACTCTAAATAAGTTGCTATTAAAACTTAGTTGCTCTCTAAATAAATTGCTATCAAAAACTAGTTGCACTCTAAATAAGTTGTTATTAAAACTTAGTTGCTCTCTAAATAAATTACTATCAAAAACTAGTTGCTCTCTAAATAAGTTGCTATCAAAACCAAGTTGCTCTTTAAATAATTTGCTATCAAAACCTAGTTGCCTTCTTAGTCAGTTATTATCAAAACCAGTTAATTCTTAGTTGCTTTATTAAAAACAGTTTAAATATATATTTCTCCAAATAATATTGATTTTAAATGTGTGTTTATGTTTGCCCCGTCTTTGTAGTGGAAATACAGGTAGTTGTTTCTATCTTTTAGGTTGGTTCTACACAAACTTTGACAGAGAATGAAGAAATTCAAATTTTGAGAAATTTCATTTATTTTGCAGATTTTTAGGGAAGAAAATGGTAAAAATAAGGATTGAGAGCAAGTCGAAAATTTTATAGCAAATGATGATTGATAGCAAAATTGTTGATTGCAACTGATGATTGATACGCCTTATAGCAAGTGAGGCTTGATAGCAAATGAATGTGATTGAACTGAGTTGATAGTAAACTAGTTTGATAGCAAATGTTTGGATAGCACAGTAGGCTGAAAGCAACTGATTAAGATTGCAAGATAGAATTGATAGCAAGTGATGCATGTGATCGTGTTCCAATTTAGATACTGGCAAAACACCTCCCAAACCAAATTACAGCTATTCTAGTTATAGAAGGATATTATTTGGATGAACATGCAGTAATAACAAGAAAACTCTGGAAAATGAAAATGACTCTTAGCATCAAGTTATGACTTTGAATATTCCATTGAACATGTGATACAGCAATTGTGCAGTGTAAACAGACCCATTACACTTAATTTGGGATTTAACAATTTTCTTGTAAAGCTATTTGCATCAAATGCACTTCAGTATTTCTTTAATTTCGTCTTCCTACCCTACAGTTTTCTGGTTATCACTGTAGTTAACAAAAAACAAAATATGAAGAAAAAAAAATTGATAGTTTTATTTGATCAGAGGTTCGGCTGGAACCTGGGTATTTTGGAGAATTTGTAAACTGCAAAGAACTGACTGCTGGCCAACCTCAAGGCAGAAAATTATCGTTAATTAGTTTTGTAAAAGCACAAATTTTTTTGTTTGTTTTTTAAAATGACCTTAAAACATTTTGTACAGGTACAATGTTGATATTTTGTTAATATGTGTTTATGTATTTATAACAACATTTTAGACTGATATAGTCAAACTAGTTATATCCAGCTAAAACATTTCCGTTTATCAAATTATAACAAAATTTTTAAGACCAAAAAGTTTCTCAAAGGCCCAAAAATCTTGTAAAACCGGAAAATATTTCAAACTCTATTAACAAGTAAATTCATTCTTTTAATATTTGTTTTTTATAAATCAGTAAAATATTTCTATAAATATTTTGATTTATGTAAATAAATGGACTTTATAAACGATCGTTGTTGATTCATTTTTTCCAAAACACAAAGATATTTGCTATTTATTTTATGAAAAGAGATAAGAGTATTGAACTTATCAAAATTAAATAAAAATACTGATATTATGATAAAAAAATTAACTAATCATGATTCTCAGAATGCGATCCTCCTCTCATGGAACACATTCCTGATTTAAAATGCGTTCCCAACATAGACCAAGTTCTTGATAATAAGAACACGTTAACGATTTTGACCGTTCTTTTCAAGCAACTCTCGTTCCATTTCGTTCTGTTCTTTTACTAATCGTTCCAATATTTTTAAGAACGCGTTCTAAGCCTTTTTTTCAGAACGATGGGATCGTTCTTGATCGTTCCGTTTGTTCTCGGGAAAGAACGATTGTTCCACCAGGAACGCGCCAAGCCCTACTTTAAGTTCTTATTTTCGTTATTTAAGTTCTTTGGTGGTTGGATCCAAAATTTATTAAAAGTCAAAAGTTGAGATTTATTTTTCATTAAAAAGTTTATTCATAATTATTCATTATTTTAGTTAGAGATGTATTATAGCTAGCTTAATAATTATAATGTAGTTTCTTAAAGATGACATACTCTTTTGATAAACGATTTTGTATATATATTTTGTATTTTGTATTCCATATGATGACCACGGCATTAAAATATGGATATCTTCTTTGTTCTTAATCAGACAGAGTTTAAAGGTACCCTTGTGATTGTGAATCAGACCTGTCACTCTACACATAAACAGTAACTATGTGTTTAGCTGTTGAGATTGTGGAAAACATCTACCCTGACAATTTTCAAATACGTGAAGACGAAACTGGAGAATTTTATAAGATGTGGGTAAGTATTTAAGTATCCATTAGGGGAAAATGTTTGCTTGTGTTAGTGCTTAGCTGTTCAAAAGTTAAACAAAGAAATATACAGTCGGGAACTTACTGGAATTTACTGCTTAATCTGCATTTTTATCTTGCTTTGGATATCCCTATACAGATTCCGTCCAATGAGAGTTCTCTCGTCAAATGGCGCGTAAAATTTCAAACTTCTCGGCTTCTGATTTGCTTCTCGGATTTCTGCATACGCCACTTTATTGGTTGAATATCATACAGTTTTCAGGATACAAACTAAAGATTAAATTAATCTGGAAATTAATAAAAAGAGAAGATCAAGCATAGATCTCAATATCCACTATTCTAAAGTTTTCAGCTCTAGAAAGGACTAAAAGTTAGCCAGTCGGGACAGTAAAATTGTGAGCTGGGCTGGGACAAAAAAAGTGGTTCCATATATTTAAACCATTCCACTTTATTGTCCGGTATGAAACCAGTGGTTTTGAATAAAGTTATTGAGTTTTTAAACTTAATTCTAGGTTGATAATCTAAGTGATTTAAATGATGTTGAACACGTGGAGAAAACACAAATAGTTACATGTAGATACACAAAAGTTGGAAAAACCGTAAGTAATATTTAAACATTTAAAATTAGAACAATTTGTTTTAGCAATAAAGCTCTTAAAAAAGGAATTATTTGATTTTTGACCTAAAGAAACCTAGAGGATGTAGCTTTAAAAAAGTTCCTATACCTGCCATGTCCTCTCTCTATTTTTCTTGTAAATCTAAGTTTATTAAGATAAAAAAAAATTTTACTTTTAAAAACTGGTAAATAGGATCTGATAACTAATATTACTTAACTTTTTTACTTCATCTAATTATTTTTTTTATATATCTGTTTAAGTGAGTATTACAAAATAGTTAGTTGATATGTTTGGCCACCCAGGGAGATATATATTATATAAATCATATCATGGCTGCAATGATCAAATGACTATATCATAGGTAAATAAAAGGAAAATAATGAGTGATTTTTTAGGAGGAAAAAAAGACCGATATCTTAATAGTGGGTAAGTAGTAAAATTAACAAATTTTAGGGTCTACGGCAAATATTTTTTAATTGTTAAATGGGGCACCACAAAACCTTTTAAATACTTTTTTAAAATTTAATAAACCAAAATAATTTTCTTTGTCTTCTAGTATGAATTATAGCTTGTTAATAAATAATAACTATATTTTAAGTGCAAAACAATCGATTCCCTGAGTTTCCGAAACCTGAGCCCGAAACCTTTGAAGATATACCTAAATCCTTTCCAACGGGTGTACCCTTTGACATTGTTTATCCAAACGCTAAGGTGAGCTTTTCTAATACTTACTCACTTCAGTCATGCGTGTTGCCACAAAAAATGTGGGCCCGATCGGTTCAGCCGTTTTGACGTTTATAGGATACAAACAAACATAAAAACTGACACGCAAAGAAAGCCACATTTTTAAAAAACTATTATGGTACTTCGCGCACATCTTCTATCTTAAATATTGATTGTTGCTCAATCTTTCAACATTTTCTCTATAATAAAACAAAAATAAGAAAATTTACAGATGTACAATTTATTTTTGTAAATTTTCAAAATTTTATGAAAATCAAAAATTTGTGGGACTTATTTTTGTAATTCCATAAACCTTCCCTGGAGTCATGAAAAGTTGAAATACAAACATACAAACAAACATACACAGTGACAGACAAAACCACATTTTAATAAAGATGTAAAACTAGTAAAGTATAACAATATATTATTCAGCTTGAGGTAACTGATAAAGATTTTAATAAATCTGCATCTGTTCCTGATAATCAGATTATATGTCTGGTGGAAGACGACCCACAGGTATCTAATAAACTCGTTAAATACTGTGAACTATCCCATTTATTTCAATTTATTCTCTAGGAATTGATTGAATGTTCTGAGACTATGGTTGAACCTGGAAAATATTTGGTTTCCCTGATGTTTAAGAAACCAGTATTTGAAGATTCAAATATTGGATCCGAATACACTTTTTCAATTAAAGCGAAGGTGATTCATATTTTATAAAAAATAATTTTGTAGAGTCCCCGGAAATACTATTAACTTAAGCTATACAAGGTGTCCCAATAAACATGGGAAATAATTGAGACGACTTTAAAATCTTTTTCGATCCAAATTACAGTCATAAAAAAAAAATTTTACTCCCCAAATTCTGTGATTTCCAAACTTGGTGGTCTGAATGTCATGTACTTACAGTTGTGTAACCAAAACTTTTTAAATTTTGAAAATCTCTTGCATTTCTGAAGATACAAACCACATGTTGGGAAACTTTAGACATTGTAAAACAACACAATGTCACATTCACAAAAATATTTTCCATAATTTAACAATTTATTTAAAGTGCATTAACAATTTACTTTTTTTACATCGAAATACATCCCTCGATCATGTTTACAACATGAAAAAGGAAAAAGTTGGAGATAATTCTCTGAGTTATAAGATTCATTCCTCTAAAGTTAGAAAAGTCTTGAAGGACCTGTAAACCTAATGTCCACCGTGCAAAGATGGCAATGTCCGATTCACAACCGTACCAGTAAAATCTTCATTTGATCAGATATGAATTAAATTAATGTTTATGTTGAAAACTGCAATTTTGCAATTGTGGATTCTCTACAAACTAGCCTTAGAGAGCGCTTCGCGCCCATCTTCTAAATTAATTGTGAACATGTTCTCTTTGTGTACATCGTAAAACAAAACAAAAATAATTCTCGGATTTTCACAACAAATTTAGTGGATTTTCAAAATTTTCAAAAATTTAATGAAGATCGAATTTTGATGGAGACAAATATTTGAAATTTTGATGATTCATAAACCTTCCCTGGGGTCCCTAGATGTCCCACAAAAACTTTGGGCCCGATTGGTTCAGCCGTTTTGACGTTTATTGGATACAAACAGACAGACAGACAGACAAGCCAAATTTATGTATAGAAGTGACTTTCGCAATTCTACTGCAGAAAAATATATTGGAATTATCTGAATAAAATAGGACTAGAAAAACGACCATATCTTCCGCATTCACGACAAAATATAGAAAAATGCCCGTAAGATTAAAAGTACTTTCAATATGTAACCAAATAAATTTGCTTTTCTAGTTTTTAGGCTTAAAATATAAAAATGTTTTGAATTTCTAATATGTAACCAAATAAATTTGCTTTTCTTAAATTTGCTTTTTTACACTTAACTAGAGGAGCAACGGAGTCACAAAGTCGTAGGAGTAATGTCAATTGATTTTGACCTTCTCCTTCCATGGAGAGTTTGTAGTGATATCTGAGCTAAAAACTGTAGAACGGTGGATATCAAGATTAATGCTTAAACTCCTTTCGATATCCATGAAAGAAGTTAAAAATTTAACCAATCAGTAAGTCATGTTTAGATATACTCTTTAACTTTTGAAAAAAACCGGTTTTGATTTCTGGTGTTAATGGTGTCATATCAATTGAATTAAACATCGAACGTAAGTTTTGGATTAATGTTTATTAATACTAACGTTCAAAATGACAATAGTCTTAAAATTTGTTTTTTTAATTATTTCATATTAACATGATTAAATTTATATTTGTTTAAATGCTCTAAAAGCCTGCTTGTTAATAGCTGACTTTAATGCAATCGGATATTAGTCCAATCGATATAGCATTGTATCTGTATTTGTTATCAAACGTAACTTGTAAACAGTAGAAATATCCAGAAAGAGGATTATAAGAAGAAAATCAAAAGTGTGAACATTGGATAATCAAACTAAGCGATCGTAATTAAGGATATCTCATTCTCTTTTCAGCTCTGATCATAAAAAGATTTCAAGATAAAATTACGCCTCCCGTCACTTTAAAATATGAATTTCAGGATAAAGGAACGCCTTCCTTAGAGTCTAATAAGAAGAGTATAACACTGAAATTCCGACCTGAAAACCTGTTTCCTCCTTTGTTTAGTAAACAAGTATATTCGGCTCAAGTACCGAACCAAAAGGTAATTTTCCTTAGAATCTGCAAAAAATCAGCAAGTTTGCAAAAATTGGAATTTTTTTGTTGGAAAATCTAGTTATATAGTAAACATGTACCAAAAATAATAAAATATAGGTATTTGAAAAGCCCTTGACCATGCCATTTTAAATATGCAAAAAATTCTTGCAAAATTTTAATTAACCTGATGTGTAATTAAGAAAAACTAAAAATGTACTAATTTCTTGTGACGAGTTGTATGCAAATAGTTTGCAAAAATTTCTTTGCAAAATCCATTTTCTTATGTCTAAGGCTTTCCAAAAAGCTGAAAATTTTCAAAATCTGACAACTGAAAGGGGGTCGAAAAAAATTTTAGGAAAAAGTAGTCAATTAGGCAGTGTGTCTGAGGACTCAGGCATTTAGTATAAAAGCCCTGTTTTGGACCTAAAGAAAGGGCTATGGTTATTTAGGAAAAGTCAAAAAATTTCAACAGCAACATTACAAGCCAATACTTTTTGAGTTATGTAAAAAAAAACTACGGAAAAAGGGTTTAATGATTGAAGTAAGAGAGAAGTTTACAGTTGCAAGGAATCATTAGTATAAGAAAACAGACAGTATGAAAGGTTAAATATTGAAATAAGAGGAGAAAAAGAAACATTTACTTACATTTGTTTCTTCACTTTTTAAACTAACATAGTAACTGACAAGAATTAGAATGTGTGCAAAGTTTATATAGAAAGGCTGTGTGCGTGCAGATTTCATAGTTTGCAAGCAGAGCAATATATGTTTAAAGGGGTTAACCTCCAAGAATATGCAGAGCAGTATATGTTTAAAGGGGTAAACCTCCAAGAATATGCAGAGCAATATATGTTTAATGGGGTTAACCTCCAAGAATATGCAGAGCAATATATGTTTAAAGAGGTAAACCTTCAAGAATATGCAGAGCAATATATGTTTAAAGGGGTAAACCTTCAAGAATACGCAGAGCAATATATGTTTAAAGGGGTTAACCTCCAAGAATATTCAGAGCAATATATGTTTAAAGGGGTAAACCTTCAAGAATATGCAGGGCAATATATGTTTAAAGGGGTAAACCTCCATGAATATGCAGAGCAAAATATGTCTAAAGGGGTAAACCTTCAATAATATGCAGAGCAATATATGTTTAAAGGGGTAAACCTCCAAGAAAATATAGAGCAAAATATATTTAAAGGGGTAAACCTCCGAAGAATATATGTTTCAAGGGGTAAACCCCCGAAGAATATATGTTTAAAGGGGTAAACCTCCGAAGAATATATGTTTAAAGGGGTAAACCTCCGAAGAATAAATGTTTAAAGGGGTAAACCTCCAAGAATAAATGTTCAAAGGGGTAAACCTCCAAGAATATGTTTTAAGGGGTAAACATCCAAGAATATGCAGATGCAGTATTTTAAAATGCTTCAAGTATAAACTCTATACAGTCCTTTGTCGGTAACCCTGTATGAAAGGTGTGCAAAATGTTATGTTTATTCACAAGCAAATGTTGTAATTTTAGTTTGATGCAGAAATCCAAATTATGTTTAGGGAAGGACTATTTTAACCTCGGAGAGAAAAGTACTACAGGGGAGGTGGAGTTGTTATGGATAAAAGAGCTTCCTCTAGAATCTAGATCTAAGGGAATCTTGGAACTTACCATAAAGGTAAACATTTTTGTGTTTTATTATAATCAAATAACAAATTAACATTTTTTTGTTTTCACAGGCAACAGAGGTAGATACGACGGAGAAAAAATCTTCTGAAGCTGTCGTAGTTGTTCAGATACCTGGAGATATCAATCCACCCGTCCTAGATCCATCAGAGACCAGTATCAGGTTATTCAGTATTAAAAGATACCAGGAGATATCCACCCGTCCTAGATCCATCAGAGATCAGTATCAGGTTACTTAGTTTTCATAGATACCAGGAGATATACACCCGTCCTAGATCCATCAGAGATCAGTGTCAGGTTATTCAGTATGCATAGATACTTGGAGATATTAATCCACCCGTCCTAGATCCATCAGAGATCAGTATCAGGTTATTCAGTATTAAAAGATACCAGGAGATATACACCCGTCCTAGATCCATCAGAGATCAGTATCAGGTTACTTAGTATTCAAAGATACCAGGAGATATCCACCCGTCCTAGATCCATCCGAGATCAGTATCAGGTTACTTAGTATTCATAGATACCAGGAGATATACACCCGTCCTAGATCCATCAGAGATCAGTATCAGGTTATTCAGTATTCATAGATACTTGGAGATATTAATCCATCCGTCCTTGACCCATCAGTGACCAGTATCAGGTTACTCAGTATTCATAGATGCCAGTAGATATCAATCAATCCGTCCTTGACCCATCAGAGACCAGTATCAGGTTACTTAGTATTCATAGATACCAGGAGATATACACCCGTCCTTGACCCATCAGAGAACAGTATCAGGTTACTCAGTATTCATTGATACCACGAGATATCAATTCACCCGTCCTAGATCCATCAGAGATCAGTATTAGGTAACTTAGTATTCATAGATGCTAGGAGATATAAATCCATCCGTCCTTGACCCATCAGAGACCAGTATAAGGTTACTCTGTATTCATAGATACCAGGAGATATACACCCGTCCTAGATCCATCAGAGAACAGTATCAGGTTA
>NW_019397063.1:40889-91553 GCF_000591075.1 Eurytemora carolleeae | reverse complement strand
TAGGAGATATACACCCGTCCTTGATCCATCAGAAACCAGTATCAGCTTACTCAGTATTCATAGATACTTGGAGATATCAATCCATACGTCCTTGATCCATCAGAGACCAGTTTCAGGTTACTTATTATGCATAGATACCTGGAGATATCCATCCGTTCTAGATCCATCAGAGACCAGTTTCAGGTTACTTATTATGCATAGATACCTGGAGATATCCACCAAAGAACAAATATCAGTCCAATTCCATCCTATCTTTACCCAACAAAGAACAGGGAAATTCTTGACTAAAAACTTAAAATTTCTATTTCAATTTTATGCAACCATCAGGTTGAAAATTATAAGGATTATAAATTAAAATATAAAGCGAGATTCATCAGTTTTTGGCAGTTTAAACCTTTGCCTGCATCTAAAAATAGTTGAATCTAATATTTAGTTTAATAAAATATTATTATTTCAAGTTTGAGTTTTGTATCTGGAGTTCTGACAATGGAAACTTTAAAGATAAATTTGCAAGATAAGGATAAGTGGCAGGATCCAACAAACGTGAATATTAAACTTCTCGGACAAGGTAAATTTATTCTGATGCAAATCAATCGTCAAAAAAACGTGATATAAAAAGACAACATTGAATCATTGGTCAACAATCTTTTTTGTATTTAACTTTATTCTAAATCCACAATATTTGTCTTAATTCAATAAAAAACTAGCTAAAGTACTCCCGTTGTATTCATAAAACACTCAATCTCGAAAAATGATTTTTGGAAAAAATCATTTCAATTTTGTTTCCCTTTGTTAACCCTGTAGGGTGACCATGGGTTCCCTCAATCATTTTAGCCAAATTTGGTCCAGCCGTTCGGCCAGTTATAGCCAACATATATATGAGCGGACAGCTTAGTTATACATATAGAAGAAGATGTTAACGTTTTGTAAAGAATATTTTAAGCAGTTCTTCTTTAGGAAAATGTAAGAAAGTTAGTTTAATGTATAAACTCAATTTTAAATATTTTGATGCCCCTGTCCATTATACAAATGAAGTCCATCCCACTATTATACAATGATTACCATACAATTTTGGAATTGGAAGACGACTTTTAGACTCAGATTATGGCTTTAAGTAGTCCAATGAACATGAGACACAAAAATCGAACAGAAAATTTTTAAGTAAATTAGCAAGTTATTAGTAACAACCTAAATACATTTAATTATTGCTTTTATGTCGTCTTCTGTATTCACAGTTTACTAGTTCTCACTGAAGGAGCCAAATTTTGATCGAGACAAATTTAAACAAATTTTGTAAATTTTGTCGAAACAAGCTTTTATTCTTACCAATTTTCTTGCAAAGACTAATATTTATTGATTAAAGTGAAAATGTACCTTAATCTAATTTTCCAGGAAATGAAAACTTCCTTGCTGAAATATCAAATGGTGATCTAGAAATTAAGCTCGCAAATGATGCTTCTATTACAAAGTTACCACCTGGTGGATATACTACAATAATAGTTCAGGTCCTTTTGTAAAAAAAGGTATTTTTTCAAAATGTCTTTTTTCTGCAAAATCCTAACTAATAAAACATCTGCAACTTCAATCTTCAAATAAACGTGTTAAGAACAAAATTTTGTTATTTTAAATTAAACTAAGACTCGTACGTATTTGTCGTCTTTATTTCTCTAAAGGGAGTGTTCGCGAGAAATAAAAGGGAATGTTCGGCGAAAAAAAATCGCTTTTGATCGCTACTAATCTTTCTTCTATCTGGTGTGTCTATAAGGAGAAAATTGTTAAAAACTACTCATGCTGAAGAGCGTAGCGTCCATACAAATTCTAAAAGTTACAATATTCAACTTGGATCGTAAAATAATCAATTCAATTTCAAACATGTCAGTCAGACATTACAAATAATAGTCATCGATTGTTTTTCGACGGATTTGTATGTGTTAAATATTTTTGATTTTGAAAAAAAATAATATTTCGCTTGCACTAGATTTTCAAACATTCCTGAAAAATATGAAAATGTCGTCTTAATTTTTAAAAATCCATGAAACAGGAATAAATGTTTTCAAAAGTGACAATCAGATCATAAAAAATTAAAAACATTATGAAATATCAACTATATACGATGCGTTGAAAAATTATCGATGATGATTGGTTGTAATGTCTGAATGATTTGTTTGGAATTAAATTGATTTTTACGATCCGAGTTGAATGTTGCAACTTACAGAATTTGTACGGAAGCCTATACCCCCTTTCATTTTTCACGAACACTCCCTTTAAGCTCGCAGAATATATTAAACTTTTATAAAGTTTTCTCCTTTATTTCTCTCTTTTTTAGGTTTCTAACAAAGACGATATTGAGGGGACAAAAATTGGCTCAACTCTTGTATCAGTGGCTTATCCTTGGGATAAAACTTCACCAAAATTCGATTCTGAGATTATCAGGTTAAAAAAATACTCATTAAGTTTTCATGATTCAACAATAATTAATCTTGGGTGTTTACTTTAAAAGAATTTTCAACGTAATTTCAAGTGACCCTCCATTTAAATAGTTTTGCGCGGTTTCTGCTTTGTTTTCGTATATTATGCAATAGATACGAGGAAAGATATATACCTTTATCTCTTATGAAAATTTTTGACATCATGAATTGTAAGAGGCTTAAAGCGTACCTTTGTCAATTTATTTATGTGAAGGGTCCTTTAAATGATGGTGGACGTCGACCTTAAAAAATTTTTCATATTTTTAGTGGAAGCGTTGAGAGTTCCACAGAAGCAGGCTTAGTGATTCTAAAACAGAATATATCTGCTGTTGATCCAGATGGATTATCTTCAACCTTGACATACAAAATTACTCCGGAAAATACAATGTTCTCTCTAAATGATCAACAAGGTATATATAACGATTGATCAATATTCTCACTAAATGATCAACAAGGTATATATTACTACTGATCAATGTTCTTACTAAATGATCAACAAGGTATAGTTTACTAATGATCAATATTCTCACTAAATAATCAACAAGGTATAGATTACTACTGATCAATATTCGCACTAAATGATCAACAAGGTATAGTTTACTACTGATCAATTTTCTTACTAAATGATCAACTAGGTAAATATAACTATTGATCAATATTCTCACTAATGATCAGCAAGGTATATATAACTATTGATCAATATTCTCACTAAATGATCAACAAGGTATAGATTACTACTGATCAAATTCTTACTAAATGATCAACAAGGTATAGTTTACTAATGATCAATATTCGCACTACATGATCAACAAGGTATAGTTTACTACTGATCAATTTTCTCACTAAATGATCAACTAGGTAAATATAACTATTGATCAATATTCTCACTAAATGATCAGCAAGGTATATATAACTATTGATCAAGGTTCTCAATAAATGATCAAGAAGGTATATATTACTATTGATCAATATTCTCACTAAATGATCATCAAGGTATAGTTTACTATTGATCAATATTCTCACTAAATGATCAACAAGGTATAATTTACTATTAATCTATTGATCTTAATCTGAATTTAATTAAAATGCACATAAAAAAACGTTTACATTTCTCTGAACTTTAAATTTTAACATTTTAACGATAATGTCAAGATAGACTCAAATAAAAAAGTAGAAAAGTGTTTAATAAAAAGTTAAGAATTTACATTTTTAGAATTGACTTATAACGGCGGAAATACAGAAGAGCGTCAAACTATTATGATTCAGGTGACATTATGATTTGCATTTTGTAATTATATGTTTTTATGATATTTTATGTTATTGCAATGTTTCAAAAACAGAAAAGGTTATTTCATTTAATCCATTTTTCATTGATGTTAGGTGCATTTTAACATTTTACAGTTATTCTGTTTTGGATGCCACATCTTAGGGAAACTTTTATTCCTACAAAAACATATGAAATCGAACAGAATTAGAGAAATTTTAAAAAATGTGTGCTTTTCCATTGTTGATGTGTTTTATAAATACAACAAAAAAATTGTTAAACTTAAAATATTGTTAAAGTGCATTTTCGAAACTTACATATTTTTCATTTTCCAGGTTACTGAAGAAACAGTTGAAGGGTCTGATTCCAGGTGTTTTTTTCGACTTTTGCTGTTTTTGCTTGTTTTATTTTATTATTATTATTATTATTATTATTTATTTCATGAATAATGTTTAGNAACTACAACTACAACTACAACTACAACTACAACTACAACTACAACCACAACTACAACTACAACTACAATAAAAACGACAACAACAACAACACAAGGTTAAAGCACAACAGAAAAATCTACCACCACAACTATTTGGGCTAGCATTGTATACACCCAAACAAATGTTGTAGTATACATGTATACACTGTATTTCCACCGTTCAAAACCGTACTTTCTCATAAATATCTCTGATTTTAAAAGGCAGTATATCGGGAACGTCCTGTCAAATAACCCTGCTAACTTAGAGAAGAATCGTTCCTTTTCTTTAAAAGAATTTTAACACCGTACTTCCTATAGTATACCGTGTATTTTAACACCGTACTTCCTATAGAATACCGTGTATTTTATTTAAACATGCACTAAACTACCTTATAGTCTACAGAGAAATAAATCAGACATAAACTGCATTTTTAAATAAGAGATACCTCTGAGAAAAAATTTTTATGCTAAGTCTGATTGAACTTCAAGAAACATTTTATCTTTTTTATTATAGTAATAGCTAAATTGCCCGGCATTACCGGTGGAATTTTAGAAACACTAAAAAGAAAATTTAATTTTGAAAAAAAAATCCAAGTTTTGAAAATCAATGGGTACCCTCAAAAAATGTCAGCCAATTTGGTTCAGCCGTTTGGCCAGTGATATACATATATATACATACATATATATATATATATACGGTTTTTCCAGTATCAACTTCAACAACAACAACTACAACCACAACTACAACTACAACCACAACTACAACAACAACAACACAAGGTGAAAGCAAAACAGAAAAATCTACCACCACAACTAGTGGGGCTAGCATGGTATACACCCAAACAAATGTTGTAGTATACATGTATACACTGTATTTCCACCATTCAAAACCGTACTTTCTCATAAATATCTCTGATTTTAAAAGGCAGTATATCGGGAACGTCCTGTCAAAAAACCCTGCTAACTTAGAAAAAGAATCGTATATATATACGATTCGATATATATATATATATATATATCAGTTGAAACGCAACAATCTTCTTATAACATTTTATATATACTACTATTATATACTAGGCTTTTTGAGCGCATCGCGCACATCTTCTATTTCAACTTTAAATTGTGGCTTTATCTCTGAGCATCTTCTCTTTGTACAGTATAAAGCAAAAACAATCAACAAGTTTGCGGATTTCATAATAGTTTTTCGCGCATTTTCAAAATTTTACAAAAATAAAAACTTTTAAACTCAAATTTCTAAAATGTTGATCATTCATAAACCTTCCCTTGAGTCACGTGAGGTCCCACACAAAATTTGGGACCTATCGATTCGGCCGTTTTGACGTTTATTGGATACAAACAGCTCAACAAACAGACACCCAGACAAACTATGAAAGGAAATGAGTTTTTGCAACAAACTCAAATTTTTTAATTCCTATATCTTTGCAATCTGATGATCTAAAAATACTATATTTTAAACTTATGTTATTAGATATAACAAAATTCATTTTGCAATAACAAATGTCAACGCCTTCGGGTTGCAAAGATACACGGATTAAAAAAAATTAGTTTGTGTGGATTGAGCGAAGAGCTAATATTATATAGATTTAATTTTGTTTTTGATTAGGTGATCCTGGAGATATAAGTATAGAATTTATATCTGGAGATATGAATGGTATAAATCAATATGTAGGATATCCGTCCTTTGTGGTTCTAGAGAATTCGGTGCCTATGCCTATTTCCCAAGGTACAGTGTGTACCAATCAACATAAGAATTAAGCTACCAATTTTCTATTGTTTTTTGATCCATGTTAAGGCATGTTTTCATTATTTCCATTTCGTATTTAGTATTTATTTTCAAAATTCAGACCATGCACTTGATATATTTAAACCTTATAAGAAGTGCAAACTTTTCAAGTTACTCTTTGTCATAATCACAATAGCGGAAATCAAAGACGACTTTTAACTCGTCTCTCAATTTATAACTATGGGTTGGAATAAATTTTCTTTAAAAAAAACGGGTTGAATTTTTTCCAAAGCGTTTTTTAATAGGAAATTTAATAGCAACTAAAAAATATATCTTTTAAAACAGCACTGTCAAATTTCGGTCATTTTTTGCTTGCTTTTTCTTTAAATTGCAAAAAAAAATAGTTTTAAATTAAAGAGTCCTTATCGTTGTTTTTAATTTCAGTGAGAGCCGAATGTAATAACGCGAGCTATAATTCTTTCATAAAATACAGTGTAGAAGGTTCAAAGGTACTAGAGCTAAACATAAAACAAAATATATTCATTTTACAAAAAATTCAATAATTTTTATCATGTTATTTTTAACCTTTTTAGACTTTCTTTGCTGATGAAGACACTGGTGAAATTTATGCAGGTATTCATCATTCAGTTTTTTTGAAAATTTAAAGGGTTTTCAAAACTCATTTTTGTTTACTTGACGATTTGAAAAAAATCTTAGGGTTAAATCATTTTAACAAAGAATCAATAGATTTTTTCATCCAACTTTAATTTGTTTAATCGCCAGAGGTCTTTAATTTGTAGTGCAAACCTTTTAATCGTGATTTGATCAAGCAGAATTCAATGCAATTAAAGTACGTAGATCATTATTTTGAATTTAATTCTTTTTAATTCTATATGTAATCAACAGTTTTCATAAGTTCAGACCGTCATGTACTTTACCTCTTTTTACAAACTATCCTCTTAGTTACTTTTTTTTAATGTAAGTGCAGTCGGGGGCTGACAGGCTGGATAGTTTTAACTGCAGAATTGGTGTCTTTTTTTAATTGCTTGTTTAGTAACTGGTGGCAGTAGGATTGATAGTATATGCTTTGGGTCTGAAATGTAATGCAGGATTCTGTTTTTTCTACATTTGTTTGATTTTGTGAACCTTGTTGGTGGTAGTAGTATATGCTCTGGATCTGATATGAACTGCAGGATTGTGATCTTTTGCATGTTTTTGTTTTTATAAACCCTGTGGTGTGATTAGGATAGATAATATTTGCTCCGGTTCTGAAATGAACTTCAGGATTGTGCTTTTTTTTCATTTGTTTATTTTAGTAAACCCGGCTGGTGGAAGTAGGATGGATAGTATTTGCTCCGAGTCTGAAATGAACTGCAGGGTTGTGGTTAAAGCAACGCTCAACTCTGTATCAAAAATTATCACTGTTTATGTAAGTTTGAAATACTAAATAATTTTTAGCCGGGAAAGGGTTCAAAAAGGGCGAAAAAAATAAAGATACCAGTTATAAATCTATAGCATATAACTTTAACTAGAAGGGGATAATTAGACCTTATACTGTCCTGGTTTTTCCATACATATTCTATAATTGTAATGTACAACGTGCTTTAGCTTAGGATGTATACTTGAAATTAACCGAAATTTACAGTGATAAAGTTTAAATGATTTTATCAATATTTATAAACCTTGCTAACATTCTTTCACGAGACATTTAAAAGTTTTCATTTGGTTTATTAGAATTCATGTGATTAAAAACCTCAAATTTTTAAAGAGCTTATGTTTTTGCCCCAATCTCAAATGTTCTAATTCCCAACTTTTGCAGCATGATCGTTTTTTCAGGTTTGCAATATTGGGTTGCATAGTTATGGGGATTAGAACGTCAGAGTTTGTGGTAAAGACTTAATTCTCTTTGCCTAGGTTACCAGTGTGAGTGTAGAGTATATCCTTGTTGTCAAATCTGACGAAAATCCTGAAACTGTTCTGAAAAATTTGAATATTATCCAGGAGGATATTTGGTTCAGGTAAATTTGAGTTAGCCTTTATTTGAAGAGTGTCATGTCCGATTCACGCTGGTAACCCACTATTATCTCCCTAGAGGGGGCTGATTCATGTAGTGTACTGTCCCGTTTTGCCTTATATAGTCTGTATGAGTACTGTACAGCTTGCTCTAGCTGCTTCAAAGTCGGTCAGGTACTTGAAATAAACCGGAGTTTACAGTGAACCAAGGAGGAATGAGATATCCTTCTTTTTCTCTCCAAATGTATTATTTTCAATTGTGGTTTGTCTTTAAAAGTTATTTGCAGATTTATGCTACTGAGACATAAAGAAAATTTAGGTCATCCTACAAATAGATGGACACATATATAAAATGTCGTCTACAGTACATGGAAACTATTTTTTACTACTCATTTTTATGAAACCATGTTGTTAAAGCATTTCCTGAAAATAATTTTAGCTTTTAACTGTTGCTCTGAAAGTTGGCCATTTCAAATCATTTTCTAATTCTGGCGAATTTTTCTTTTCGAATTGGCGCATTTTCAAAATAAAATTCTTTCAATTTTTTAAAGAATTTTCCTCTAATTTTGATGTTATATAAACCTTCCCTGGGGTGGGGTCATGTGAGGTCCCACACACAATTTGGGCTTGATCAGTTCAGCCGTTTTGACGTTTATTGGATACAAACGGACAGACAAACAAACAGAGTTTCTCACAACTAGTGACAAGAAAAGTATATGTATATAGATCCTTGTTTAGATTAATGAATCTTCAGCTTGAGAACAAGTCGGAAAGACAGGATGGATTTAGAAACAGAATGTTTCTAACGGCTCACAAGATGTTAGACACTAGTTCAGGGTTTCTTACATATAGTGAAGCTGCTATCATTGCAAGGTTTTATTTTTATCAAATTGCTGAATTTTCTAAATCGGGTTTCTTTTTTTAGAATTATATTAAGTTAGCTAGTGCCCGGCGTTGATTGTGGAATTTTTGTAAATATCGAATTTCGAAAGAAAAAATTACGATTTAAAAAAATCTATTTGTTAGCCAGGTACCCCCAGAGTACTCATGGGTTTCCTAAAATAATTCACGCAATTGGGTCCAGCCGTTTGGCCAGCTAACATATACAAAGATATACATACAAATATACATATAAATACATATATTAGCAAAGAGCGTTATTTTATAGATCAAGTAATTCTTATATATATTTTTTATATTTTATAACTACATTTATTTAATAAATCAATGGATTTATAATGAAGCCATTTCTGTGATAAGTTTATTATTTTCTTCTTTAAATCAACGTATAGAATTTAACGTTTCATACCTGATCAGTTTTAAACAAAACTTATTCTTGTAATTAAAGAAATACTTTAGAAATGTTAGTGGTGTTACCATAGAAATATCAGAGGGCTCTGATGACATATTCATACATGATACAGGTAACAAAAAAGAATTTATTAGTTAAACTTTTTAATTTCTATCGGGGTTCAATTAATATAATTAATAAAAGTATGTTGTTAATTTATTTTTTAAAAAACTAGAATTGTGTCCACAAACATTTTTTGGGGTCATAAAAATACAAACATTCAGACAAACTGAACATATATACATAATAAAAATGAATAAAATAAATACTGTTTTTTTATTTGAGATTAATTTATCATTTATGTTTTCTGTTTTTTTTAGTTGACGAAGAAGAAGATAGTAACACAGCTGTTCTGGTTATTGCTCTTCTTTTAACCTTCCTTCTCCTAGGGATACTCATATACATTCTTATCATTAACAGAAGGTAATCTTCTAACCTTCCTTCTCCTTGGGATACTCATATACATTTTTATCATTAACAGAAGGTAATCTTCTAACCTTCCTTCTCCTTTGGATACTCTTATACATTCTTATCATTAACAGACGGTAATCTTCTAACCTTCCTTCTCTTTGGGATACTCATATACATTCTTATCATTAACAGAAGGTAATTTTCTAACCTTCCTTCTCCTTGGGATACTCTTATACATTCTTATCATTCACAGAAGGTAATCTTCTAACCTTCCTTCTCCTTGGGATACTCATATACATTCTTATCATTAACAGAAGGTAATCTTCTAACCTTCCTTCTCCTTGGGATACTCATATACATTCTTATCATTAACAGAAGGTAATCTTCTAACCTTCCTTCTCTTTGGGATACTCATATACATTCTTATCATTAACAGAAGGTAATCTTCTAACCTTCCTTCTCTTTGGGATACTCATATACATTCTTATCATTAACAGAAGGTAATCTTCTAACCTTCCTTCTCCTTGCGATACTCATATACATTCTTATCATTAACAGAAGGTAATCTTCTAACCTTCCTTCTCCTTGCGATACTCATATACATTCTTATCAAAAACAGAAGGTAATCTTCTAACCTACCTTCTCCTTGCGATACTCATATACATTCTTATCATTAACAGAAGGTAATCTTCTAACCTTCCTTCTCCTTGGGATACTCTTATACACTCTTATCATTAACAGAAGGTAATCTTCTAACCTTCCTTCTCCCCGAGATACTTTGATACATTCTTGTTATTAACAGAAGAAAATCTTTTATTGAAAACCTTCCAAAATCCTTCATGTTTTTTGTCAATTTGATTTAAAAAGTATGCCATACAAGTAAAGATTTTGGTTTTATTTTCTTTAAAATTGCATGTTTAAGTTTAAGTGATTATTTTGAGAACTTGCAATTAAAAAAAAATCTATTCAAAAGTGAAAGTTTAAAGGGACAGTAAAGGAAAAATAAAAGGGGGTATAGGCTGAAAGCTAATCACTTTAGCTCTTGATCGCGACCAATGAAAGATTTATCTGATGTTCCTGTCTCGAGAAATTGATATAAAACTGTGTTATAATTATACGAAAATTCATATATGTAAAATTTTGAAAATCTGAAACTTAAATCACGTGACCAGAACTATCACCAATGGCAGAACAGTATACTGGTCACGTGTCTCCGCCAATATCACGTGACCACTTTACTGCACTGCCATTGGTGGAATTTCTGGTCAAGTAATACGGACGTAAAAATAATATTATGAATGAAATCTATTGAAAATAGAAACAACAAATATAAAAGTAAACCTAAATTACAATTAGCTTTCTCTGGGATATCATCTTTTTCAGCTTGGTTGCTGTTTTTCTGAGCATGGTCTGTTTAAACCAACTATTTCTATACGAAATTGTATATATATGCATTTTCGTACAAGTTTGAAACAGCTTTATATCAACTCTCGAGTTAGGAACTTCAGATAGGCGTCTCAAGGGTCTCGATGAAAAGCTAAAGTGATTAGCTTTTAGCCTATACCCCCTTTCATTTTTCCTTTTCTGTCCCTTTAAGATCATAATATCTTCTTTTAAAGCCTGTGTAATGTGTACATACATTTTTGGAAAAACCGCATTAATTAATGAAGTGAGGAAGACGATATTTATGTTAATTTAATAATGGTGTAAAGCAAAAAGATTTACCTTAGCCTCTTTAAATTAAGATTTTAAAAAAGTGTCTGCGTACATGAAATCAAATGATTTTTTATCGAACTTTATCGCAAATTTTGTAAGAGAGAAAATTGACGAAAAAAGAATAACAATATTTTTTCTGGGTTGTTCAATATTAAAGGGAGTGTTGGCAAAAAATGTAAGGGGTTATAGACATACGGCGAAAAGTAAGCGCCTTTGATCGCTTCTAATCATACTTCCATCTGTAGTGTCTATAAGGAGAAAATTGTTAAAAACGACTCATACCGAAAGACGTAAAAAAAAAATACTATGAAATATCAACTTGTATATACGCTGGATTTTCGAACAGTACTGGAAACTATGAAAATGTGGTCTTCCTAATCTTAACAGGAGTAAATGTCTTCAAAAGTAATTCTCAGATCGAAAAATAAAAAATATTATGAAATATTAACTATATATATATAGAATGCGTCGAAAAATAATCGATGATAATTGATTGTAAAATCCAAATGATATGTTCGAAATAAAATTGATTTTTTACGATCCGAGTTGAATGTTGCAACTCTCTGAATTTGTATGGACGCTGCGTTCTTCGGTGTGAGTCTTTTTTAACTATATTCTACTTATAGACGCAACAGATGCAAGTCAGATTAGTAACGATCAAAAGCGTTTATTTTTCGCCGTAGGCCTATACCCCTTTCATTTTCGCAAATACTCCCTTTAGTTAGAGGGTCAATTGCAATGTTTTTTTGAGACATCATAGATTTAGTGATAAATATATTTGGGTCTATACACAACATTATAAGGTCTATACAGATTACGGATAGATTATATTTAGGTCTATACAGATAGATTATATTTAGGCCTATACAGAAAATTATAAGGAAGAAAATGAAATCAAGAAACGAAAACGCACCAAAGGTAAAAACAAAATTTAAAGTTTATTTTTTTAAATTGACATCTTTTGGTTTCAAATGGCCTGACAATTCTTTAAAATGAAAATATTTTCAAAGTAAACTAAATTAAGGTTGGAGAAACAAAATATTACTTACCAACACTTTTTGACAAATTTTTGATTATTTTCATTTTTTTAAATACAATTTTTTAGATTGACAGACTTGAAGATGTTCAAGAACCAACTCTAAACAGAAACCCAATGACTTCCCAGGTATCGCAATTAGCTTATTTACAGGGAATGTAAAAGAAAAATGAAAGGGGTTATAGGCTGAAGCCTGAGAATCTAAGATATATAATAGTTCGATCTGATGTTCCTGTCTCGAGAAATTGATTTAAAACTGAGTAAAGATTATACCAAAACGTGTATATATATATATATATATGTTGATTTTGTATCAGATTCGTAGTATTAAACAGATCATATTCAACAAATACGCAATCTGAAATCTGAAAACCAGGAAATCCCATGGAGGAGCCTGAGAAACTCAAGTTTGCCCCTATTATATTTGAATTTAATAATTTTCAATAGATATAATTGATAATATTATTTATTCGTCCGGAACATGTTACCAGAGCTCCAACCAATGGCAGTGCAGTATTATTGTCACGTTTCTCTGTCTGCATCACGTAACCAGTATACTGCACTGCCATGGGGGAGTCCTGGTCACATGATACGGACGTATATCTTACATATATAGGTTTTGGTATAATTTTGACACAGTTTTATGTCAATTTCTTGAGACAGGAACATCATTTAGATTTCTTATATGTATCCTTCAATTCCTGAGATTCTCAGGTTTAATCCTATACCCCCTTTCATTTTTCCTTTATAGTCCCTTTAATATTGATAAAAAGGCGCAACTATGCGGGGGGGACCAACCATGCTTTTTTAAGGGTCAGATTATTTGCACCAAACTTTCCTATAGAGTTAAAAATAATATAACAATGTACTTGGCAAAAGAGGGCCAAATGGTTAAAAAATAATAGAAACCCAGAAATGGTTTGAAATACGTTTTCGACAATAACTGTAAAAAGTGTTTCTTTATTAACAATAGCAAAAAGAATAAGCAATGGCCGGATTAGTAGTTTGAATTCACATGCAGTTAATCGCAGCATCTTTTTTTCGGGAATATTTACTTTTTTATTAAAATATATGTCTATACAATATTGTTAAAGTTAATGAAAAACAGTATTTTCTAAAGTGCATATTGATGGACTTATTTACGAAACCAAAAAATATAATGCGAACACGATACAAGATACTTTATTGAATAAAAGAATGAGAAATGTGGCTAAATGGTTAACACTATATACAGCTGTACATCTTGGTCACAACGATCAGCTCCACCTCTGCTCAAGCCTGTGCATACAGGACTAATTGCTCTATCCTCCTTCCCTGACCATCTTGTGCATATCCTTGAACCCTAGTTTCAGGAATCCCAGGTGGATTCACAGGACAGGAATTTCCAACGAAACTTGGGCCCCATTTTGGCGGGATTCTGTAAATATCCTTAAACAATAAACAAGAGGGAACGGGGTATATATTTCCCCAACACACTATTTACAACACAAAAAATCACTATTCTGACATCTTCTACAATATGATGCATATCTCCCTAGAACAACAGGAACTTTAATTTTCTGATGTTGTAGAATTAGTAAGACAAATTTGTGGAGCAGAAAACTGTGAAATGGTTTACGTCTTTTTTTCTAATTTTTCTTTTTATTGTTTTTCTTCAGGTAGCTATAGGATCTAAGGATATTTATGGAGTTCCTGCTGTCGGGGGAGCAACACAGGTAGCAGTAAATTATTTTCATTGGGATTATTACAGGGGGTCATCCTATATTTCATTAATTAATAAAACAAGTTAATATTCCAGTTTTTATTGGAATTATTACAGGGGTGTCATCGTATATTTCATTAAATAGTAAAACAAGTTAATATTCCAGTTTATATTGGAATTATACAGTTGTCCTCGTATATTTCATTAATTAATAAAACAAGATTTTATTCCAGTTTTTATTTCTACCAAGGTTTTCCATTATACAATAGGCACATACACATGTAAAAAAATCTGTAGATTAAAAAAATATTCCTTGTAAAAATATAAAAAAATATCGCAAATAATTTCGAGAGTATTGTCATTTTTACCCAATTTCATGTTCCAAAACAACAATATTTCAAATGCAAAAAATACTTTTCCATTTAGTTGGCAACTTCTCTTTTTTAACATATTTGTATTTGTCTGGTGAATCTAAGATGAAATATATATTCATCATCATTGTATTAATATAAACGCCGACCAATACAGTTACAAAACATTCTTTTCTCTTAGCATGGTCTCAACAGGGAGATATCTTATGAATTAGAGAGAAGGCTTGATGTTAAGGTAAAACCACAAAATTAATTTTTTAATAATTCTGAAAAGAACATTTAATTTTTCAAATTTAATAAACCGAACACAACTTCACAAGACTCAACAAAAAAGCCAAGCTTACAGGGAAATTTCTTTATCAATTGTTTTCAACTAAAATTATAAATATTACACACATGGTTAATGATTCCCTTCAAAGACGATATGTACGGAGTTTGTGCAGGCTTTCCCCCTACATTTTTGATTTTCTAAAGCTCTGCGGCTTTTTTTCTTTGATGTATATGCATTAAAAGACCCTATTGATGTAGAAAACAGATGTAAATTTTAATCTTGTTGAATTGAAAAATATTCATGTCGTCATTAAAGACGCATTCTTTCTAATAGATGGATATTTTTTCTCATGCATTAAATATGAATCAGTTTTTAACCAAGGGTGTAGAACTTTTTAGAAAGATTTTACTTTAGGTGGGACATAATGCGGATGTTTTTAAATCTAAACCGGATTCTGCGCTGCCGACTCAAGGAAAACCGGTTTCTAAACCATCACCACCAGTACAGGGAAAACCGGTTCCTGAACCACCAAGAAAGGCAGTTACCGCGCCTGCACCACCCAAAAAACCAGTTCCTTCTGTTCCTGAACCAACATATGTAAGGATTACAAAGTTCACGCACCCCTGACCCTTAGTAAAAGTAAATTCAACCTAAAATCTGACCGCGTCAACCTTGTTGCACCGGCTAGTCATGGGCTAGTCCTTTTCATTGTCTGCTTTATTCACCCGGGCGATACAGTACAATTTGGGACCGGAAAGGTTGACCCGGCTCGGAAATTCAAATGTGCCACGGCTGCCCGTGAGTTAGTCATGAAAAGTCACGTTTACCTCATCCAGGGAGAGGGGAGAAGGCTATGATATAATCTCTAAAACAGCTGAAACTAATATTAGTTCAATCATAATTATTGAAAACAAAAATACATTACATGGTGTCTTTACGGCAAAAGTGTCTATAACACGGGCAGTCATAATACATTTGAATTTTCCGAGCCGAATCAACCTAGCTTTCCTGTTCCAGTTTAACCTAGCTTTCCTGTTCCAGTTTGTACTGTATCGCCCGGACATAGGGTAAATAAAGCAGACACTCAATAGGACTAGCCGGTCACAATTGACACAGTCAGGCATTAGGATGAATTTACTTTTACTAAAGGCTCAGAGGTGCGTGATAAGAGTTTCACAGCGATATACTTAGCTTTTTAAATTATTGTGATGATTAATAATTTATTTCATTGACATGATTGTAAAAATAATTAATTTTATGTACAATTAAGCAGATCACTATTGAAGGGCTATCTTCAATGAATGTAAAGTCATTATTATGAAAGGTTGTCGCTAACGGTTGTTAATGATCGTTAATAAAGAGTCGTCATTAGCGGTCATTAATGAAGAACCGTTGTTAACGGTCGTTAACAATCCATCCCTATGCAGCAGGTCTTTTAGTTCTTAATTTTACCGTGGCAAACACTTGCAATATGTACAACACTGGCCATTAAGTTTTAAAGCTCTGTATCTAATTTGCATAATTCTGATCTATTTTTGCTCCAAAACATTCATAATTTAGTTCATGAAGTGATTTTCGCATTCTTGGATAAACCCGACTATTTTCTTTTTTTCCATATTCAGACCCTGGATGGAGTGAGATTTAATGAAAAGGCTGAAGTGGTAGAAGTAGCTCTTAACAAAAGAAAAGATTCATCCAGGTTAGACCCTCAGTCGAGCCTCCACCGTAAGCAACTTAAAAAAAATTTAAAAATAATGAATTCTTTATAAATATAAAATCTTCGCAATACTTAAAAGAATTGTGTAATTGATTTTACCAAACAATTCTATGTTGTTTCCAAACATTTGCCGAACTTGTATTTTCTTGCCGCTTTGTTTCCAACAAGTAAATTTCGTGCAATAATAACTGCATTTATATATTTCTAGTTCTGGAACCTCGGATAGCTCCAGCTCCTCCACATCCTCCTCCGATGGTTCAGATGAGTCCTCCAGTTCAGATGAAGCAGTTACAGCTATTTAGAGTTTTAAAACATATCATTAGATAATATTATGGGGTACTAGCTTAAGTGCCATTCGTTGCCCGTGATATTTAAAAAAACACTTCAGATATAAAATCAAACAAAAAAAATTAAATCAAAATAAAATAAAAATTATAATTTTTCTTTAGCCATGTTACCCACAGGATACCCATGGGTTTACTAAAAAATATATAGAAATATGGGCGAATAACTTTTTGATATTTAGGAAGATACAATGTTAGGTGTATGCTCTTTTAATAATAATAGAATATATTTTAGAAAAAAATGAAATTGTTTAAGACAATTTTATTGGACGTTTGTTTTTTTTGGTTAATTATCAAAAAAAAACTATCAATTATTGATTTGTAGTGATCTGAGGCCGAATTTGAAGAATTTGAGCCGCGGCTTAACGATGGTTGGTTCCACTTAAAATTGAATTTAATGTTTCAAGCTGGCGCTCAATAAAAACTGTTTTTGGGCGGATTTGAGACGCGGCTTCAATTTATTAAATTTGGATTCTGGAAAATTTCAGAACTTTTACAAAGTAGAAACTTTGTTTGTTGTGATAAATCTTCCAAACTCCATCATTTACGCTCCGCTCTGGACAGAAGGAGAATATTATATACTTTCACGACTTTGTGTCCCAAATTTCCTCCAATTTTGATTTCTATGCACAAGTTTAAAATTCAAGCTCAAATTTATATTCTTAGCTTTTTAACCCTTTCCCCCGAATGGGCTATTTTTGTCTAATATAGGTTGGGATAGGGAAGTTGAGATAGGGGAGTGTGATGCATGTCCTTAGTTCAACTTTCAAGGTGTGCGCATTAAAAAAATAAATTAGACCTCTATCTTTAATGGTTGCAAGGGAGGATTTTTTTACCCTATACCTGCTGGGAAAAAGTATTGGTCTGAGGCTGTTGAAATTTTCTGACTTTTCTTACATACCCAAAGCCCTCCCTTTAGGCCTAAAACCGGGCTTTAATACTAACTGCCTGAGTCCTCAGGCACTGACCCCCTCCGTATTTTTTTTTACATAAATCAAATAGCCCACCCTTTAAGTCTAAAACCGGGCTTTCATACTAACTGCCTGAGTCCTCAGGCAAAATGCCTGAATGACTTTTTTTCCTGTAACAAACTAAATCTTTGTTTTGACCCACTTTCAGTTGTCAGCTTTTATTAATTTAAATTTTTTTTGGAAAGCCTATGACTTAAAAAAACGGAATGCACAATTTTTGTAAAAAAATGTTTTGCTAACTATTTGCATAAAATCCGTCCAACGAAATATGCAAATTTTTAATTTTTCTTAATTACACATCAGGTTATTTAAAATTGACAACATTTTTTTGCATATTTGAATTGGCATGATCAAGGGCTGTTCAAAATAGTATGATTTATCATTTTTGGACATTTTTTTGCAAGCATATTTACTGAATAACTAGATTTAGCAAAAAAAATCAATTTTTGTAAATTTGCAAATGCTTTTGCGGATTCTAAAAGTAGAGTACAAGAGCTTTCCAATGATTTATCATTTGTCATATTTGGACATCAAACATGGAATTTAGAGGGGTGGGGGGGGGCCCCCCCCCCCCAGCATATCCTGGTTTTCAGGTACCCCAGCAGAGCTAGGGTTAAAAAAGTAAAAAGTATGCCTGAAAAATGTTTAAAAATAATTATTTTTAATTTTTACAAATATTTACATGGGTCACATCCATTTTTCAAGGGGTTTTTCAAATATACGTTAAGTAATAAAAAAATGCTAACAATTTCCGATTTTTTGAAACACCGACCCGCCGTTTGACTATCCTCCACCCTTCCTTATGCATCAAAAGAAAAATAATTTGCAAAATTTGTTCACAACTATAGCTGTTGAAAAAGTAATGAAGTTTAAACGTTTCAGTTATTTAGGAAAAACCACTGATGGGGGGGGGACACCCCGGCCCTTCCGACCGTGATAGGGTTAATAAGTGAGATTATGATTAAAAACATTTAAGATTTCAATTTCACGCTACATTTACTTTACTCTGACATGATTTATCTATACTATACAGGTCAGAGCTCAGTCCTTTCATTTTTGGATATTTTTAAATCTTAGTAATAATCACAAATGAGTTAAAAATGGTTCATATTTTGTTTTGAGTAACCCTGTAGTCAAATAAAACAACACAAAGAAGTAACTATGGAACATTTTATTCATTAAAGATATATAAAAAGTGAATTGTATTATACTAACAACAAAGTCTAAATTTATTCTGCTTCCTGCAGCAAATGTTATATCTTCAGTTAAGTTTAATGAATTTTTGCCAATAAGATTTTTAGAATTGATGGCTTAGGATGTAAGCAGAGAACACTAATAAAATTATTTATTACAAACTTGTTTTAAAACTTATAACAAAGAATTCCTTTGGTCGTTCAAAGACAATTCAAATAAGATGTTTTTTTTTACTTAAATCTTTAAGTAATTGCTCTTAGGAAATCAATTACAAATAGTTAATTATAAAAGAGCAGTTTTAAAATTTTTAGGAAAAAAACTACTTGTACAAAAAGGTTGCTTTTTTTAAACTTTGTTGGATTCTAAAATTTACATTTTTTTCAGACCCAGATGTAAATTTGTATGGTTGGTCAAAACTTTTTTTTCTTCGGTTTTTGTGACTTTTGCTGAAAAAGAACTACACGCGGCATCCGCCTCAGATCGTCTTCCATTGGAAAAGAATAATAATATTTGTAAAATTGTTCAACTATTTACTATAAAATTAATAAAAACAAACATTCTACTATATCTAGGAACAGTACAGGTAAGAATAACATCTTTTAAACTTTATCTTTGAATTAATAGATTATATTTAACTTTTTAACTCATATATACTTATTATCTAACGTTATAAAACAAATTAATTTAAAGTAAACATTATAATCTTGTTTTTCACAATAGTCATCTATTGTTTAAAAATTTGATGAATCTGAGCTGGAAACTCTAGTTTTGTGGATATCGAGATCAATTCTCGACCTCTTTTTTTATTCAGCAGAATTATTTTATCTTTAATTGAAATTCAGGAATGTATCTAAATTCAACCAATCAGAGTGTCGCAATTGCAGAAATATAGCAGCCAATCGGAAGCCGGAAAATATTGCGCTACCAATGAGAAAGCTAGATTGATATCCAAAATTAGAGGATTAAGCAGAAAATCAAGTGTTTACAGTGGATAATCGAGGTTACGCGATCCGGATTTTAGAAAAGTTCCCAGCTCTGTACGCGTAATTAAGTATAAATTCAATATTTTTTTGGCTTTGGTAAAATTTTGAATTAGCTTAAAAGTTTACATATAACATTTTTTTTAATATTGACAGTTATTACTAAAAAAATGCGATCTTGTACAATTTTTGGCAGACTTCTTGATTTCTGTGTTATTGTGTACATTTCTCTAACCAAATGAGCAAAAGATAATCTTGAAAAATCTTCCAAGAGTTGGGATTTCTAACACTGAGTCAGAAATTTAATAGATCGGTTTCTACAAAACTGCCTAACCCCATTCATGAAACTGTGTTTCCGATACTGGGTTTCATCGGTACTCTGTCTTAAGTTTCGTGCTCTGAGAAGGATTATGCAGTACACAACAATACATAGACCATTCAAAACTGGCCCCAATTGTAATTACAAATGAACACATATTAGAGACCATTGGGTTGGCATTAAAAATTCCCTTTGTTAGAGATTTTTGAGCTTCACTCGTTCACATTGTTCGAAATTTGACTCTTTTAATGGAATCTGTTTGATTAAACCTGGGAATTAAAAGAAAATTTTCAAAAACACAAAAATTAAAACTTATAGATTCTGAATTTTTGGGGTCAACTTCTTTATTTTTTAAACTAAAAGAATTACCCCAAAATCAATGAAAACAAAGTTTCCTTGCGTTGGATTCGTCCTCCCCTGGGCCGGGGGATTACCAAAAAAAACTTCACGTAATCATACTGTTTCAACTTAGGTTAGATTAATGTAGATAGATAGTCACAAGAGATTGTCCTTTTTTAGATGAAGGGGGTAGAGGGGCAGCGACACATTTAATTTTAATTAAAGAAATACTAATAAAATGTAATTTTCTTATATTCCTTTGTGAATTTTTATATTTTCTGGTGATGGTGGTGTTGGTGTTAGCATTAGTACTGGAAGCAATGTTTGTATATAAAAACCAGGTTTCCACAGTAGAGTACACACAATACCAATCCCGACAATTAGGTTGAATATTCTTCAATCAATCAATCAATTTGGTTTTATACGAACTCTTCCAGATCTCAGCCAGGGCAACAGTGCTCAGAAACCTTAGGATTAAAGAGACTGTAAGCGTTAGTTCAAGTGACCCTGTCTTGCAAGATGGCAATGCCCGATTCAGAAGGGTACCCTAACATCATTAAGCTTTGTCTGATATTTTATTTATAATATATAATATTTTATTTAAAGGTTTATAAATAAAAAATGCTCATTTTAAATTAAGGAAAGTATACAGGAAAATTATCTATCAAAAAAATCATTTAAATCTAGAAAACTGACCATTTCTTCAAAATTAATGATTTTATGAAGGTTTTGTGAATCAGGTGTTCCTAGCTTTAAGCTTGGAGGGTCACTTGAAATTACCCTTACAGTTCTTTTCACATTCATAATATTTTCACAAGTAATAAATATACATTTTTCATATTATCCCAGCAAGCTGCAGACTTAATAAATATACATTTTTCATATTATTTTGTTTATTTCACAGTCCTTTTTTTTAATTTTAGAACTCTATCTTTAATGTTTAGTGCTGAAATGACTAGAGGTCGAATCGATTTGTAGAATTCCACTCTGCTCAGAACATTAATACATTTGGATTTATGAATTTAAATCTTATTAGTTTTTGCAAATCTCACGGCTAATATAACTAATATAACAAAAATAAAGAGATTACACAAAAGATAACAGATAATAGTCAAGATAACAACAAGTCAAAAAACGTAAGCGTCTTAATTTTACCTAAAGAAAATACAGAGTGGTAGGGATAGCTTCTGTATTATCACCCAGGGTTGGTAACCGAAAAACTCAATCTGAAAAATTATTAAGTTTAAAAAGATAAAAAAAAATAAAAAAGAAGTCAAAGTCGTTTTAAAACTTAATTAAATGTCAGTGGTTGATTGTATGAAACAAAATTTGTGAAAATGCAAAGCTGCTTTTTAATTCTAAAATATGGCATAAAACAAGAATAAAATTTCAGTAGATTATCATTAAAAAACATCAAAATAAACACCTATTGAAAAATCAAAATAAACACCTATTGAAAAATCAAAATAAACACCTATTGAAAAATCAAAATAAACACCTATTAAAAAATCTAGTTTTGACGAACTTGGCTAATATCTACTTTCCTGGAACGACCACTATGAATTTACAACCAAAATAAATGTCAATCTGTATCGATCGTTATGAATATCTTCCGTGGAACGACAATTCTGAATATTTACCTGGAAAGTCCGGTATAAATGTCTACCTAGAACGACCTATTTTTACCTGGAACGACCGATATCTACTTGGAACGACTTATTTCTACCTGAAAGAACTCATATATACCTGGAACGACCTAAATTTACCTGAAGGACCTGGAAAGGCTTGTATATACCTGGACTGGCGACTCTTCCACCTTCTGAACCTCGAACGTGTAGATGACCCATATAGCGAGGTTACAGATCAGAAGGAAGGTTACAACCTGTCTACCTGGCTTGGACCGATCCTTCAAATTATTTAAAAATTAAAAGATATTAATTTAATTATATTTTATTTTAACTAATGATTTCTTATTTTGTAATTTGTAGAGATGATTTGAATTAACATTTAAATATTTTGAAAGTTAAAACAGCTGCTGGCACCATAAGAGTAACTTAATGTACTTCTTTTTACAGCAACAAATTTAGATTACAATTTGAAAAAGATAAATTCCAATTCGAACCTGATCAGCTGTGAATATTCTACGGCGGGAGACATCTTGGATGAACAACAGCTGAATCACAACCTGAAACATTAATTAATTGATAGAATATTGAATATCGTCTTTTATTTAAAAACTCCATATTTTTCGAAAAGTGACCAATTGGCAAAGGAATTTAAATATAATAAACCTGAACTATAGATATAATTCCTGTGACCATAACCACAAGGTTTGGTAGTCGTCTGTAATCTCCAAGACAACCAGAGATTACGCTGAAGGAAGCATAAGCGAACACTCCACACGATCCAATCTAAATATTACAAATTTACGTCAAAACTTCTTATATGTTAGATGAAATTTTAGAATAAAAACGTACTGAATCACTTGTGTAGCCATTAATAAATATACATTCGCGAAGAAATCTTAATATTACAAATTCACTTAGAAATTAATTAAATTTTGAAGTTAGATCAATATCTTACATGTTTACATCTTATAAAAAAATAGAGAATTTGACAAGAACACAATTATTTTGAAAACACTTATATGTAACCAAATTTGTATGCTAAGAGGCCTCAAAGTCTTAAAATTTATGTCACATAAAGGAATTGAGTCTTTGCCACAAACTCTGATTTTCTAATTACTATATCCTTGGGACCAAATGTTTTTGACCTTAGATATTTCAAACTATGAATTCTGTTAAATCAAATAATCTGAGTTTGAAATATCGGGGTTTAAATATTTGATTTTTTTTACCAAGCCAAATTCCTTTCTAGTGAAGTGTAAGTTATATGTATATTGTATATTTCAAGCCGAGTATCAACTATAGCCAGTTTAAACTAAAAAATATTTTTTGTTCAAAAAAAACATGAATATGGTTTAACAACAAAAAGTCTTAAAAAAACCTTTATTTTCCGTTATTTAAAATATTACTAAATGTTGCAATTTTCAAAAAAAATATTAATATATATTCTCTTTAATTTGTAAGATATTCTGATGAAATTAATTCAATATATGTTAATAATATTCCATGAGTTCTAAAGTTAAGAAATCAGGACAATAATCTGATATAATTTATGATTTTTCTCTGTAGGATTACAATCCTGCAAATTCGTTTCTCTTAGTACAGCAATTTAGATACATAAGCTTCATCTGAATTGCCAGGCATATTCCCTTTTGAACTTTAAAACACACCGGTGCGCAGAGCGCAGACGGAGGGAGCGCAGACGAGCAGGAGCGCGGCACCGATGTGACTTCTTTACAGAAGAACCACAGAAGGATCACTCTATACTATCTGTCGAGTGCAGTGGGTTAATTTTACTTTATTGTTATTTTCAGATAAGAATGGAGTTCGTTCCTAGTGTTATCATCTTCATCAGTGCACATTTTATGTAAAATAATAATAATAATATTTTATAATATTTGATATTAATTTCATCATTTTCAGAGTGCAACACAGTAATCCAATCACGTAAAATTCGATCAAAAGTTTGCAGATAACTGATTAAACTTTAAAATGCTTTAAAATTCTAAAATTACATGTCTAGGTCTACAAAAAAGTACAAGGTGTATTGCGAGGTAAAATCAAACGATAAGGATTTGATAATTATTCTTAAAAGATTATTAAACTATATTTGTATTATTTGTCATAACTACAGAAGAAATTGGATTTAACAGTTCTGTAACTTTGTTTGATCTTCATGAACTTTATTCATATTTGAATCAATGCATCATTGCTATACTGGAATTTTGTTTTTGGGCCATAACATTAAAATTTAAAAATTGCTGCAAAATTCTTTATAATTTTTACCTTTAGAAGAATATCGGTCAGAATAGAATTGGGCTCTCCATGAAACTTAAGCTGAGTTATCCTAAGGAAAAAAGTTCATTATCAACATTGAAACAGTCATTAAAAGTTTATTTGTCAGTGGTGGAAACACTTTGCTTAAAACATTGTTAAAATGTCACTTTTACTATAATCTTCAAAGACGACTTCACCGATTCCATTAAAAATTGTGTTCCTACATTTTTCTTCATTACCTTATGTATTACAGTGATAACCAGAAAACTCAGGAATAGAAAGTCGACTTTTAGTTATCACTTTAAATTGTCCAATGAACATGTGTTACAACATTTCTGCAGTGTCAACAGACCCATTTCACTTAATTAATGATTTAACAGCGTACTTCCTTTGTAACAACAGCAAATGCACTTCAAAATTGCTTTAAGGTCGTCTTTCTATTCCATAGTTTTTGGTTCTTATTGTATCATTTTGAGATTATTTGCAAAAAAAACTGAATTATAACAAAAAAAACTGTTGAATAACAATTCTGAAGTGCATTTGGTGTTGTGATAAAAGTAAATAGCCTTACTAGTAAGTTAATAAATCACTTATTAAGTGAATGGTCGTTTTACAACTGGAATTGGGTCTGTTTACAAAGTTAGAAGTTGAGTTTTCTGTAACATATTTAAGTCATGACTCTCTCACTATTTGCTGCCATAAATTGACAATAACCCAATTTATCATCGAAGTTTGTACTCTGTGCTGGCACCTTTTGAATTCAGAATAATAATTTGGGTTCCTTAAATTTGTTCAGCTTATCCTCTTCTCAGTTCTCTCAAATTGCTAAAGAATTGTCAGGTGTTACCAATAAGAAATTCACTTATAGCCTTACAAAAGAAAATGGAAAGTAATTCCACGAATTGTATTTTTGTTCCCAAAACTTGCAAATTTAATCTCAAAGTTTGAATTAGGATTTCTAGGATACTGCTTGCTGTCTCTACATTTAGTGCAAACAAATGTTCAAATGATCAAAAATGCATTTCTATTTTGATATTAAAAAATTGTAGATTTTAAAAAAAACATTTTTTAGACACTAAGTTTGTTGCTAACTTAAATATTTATTTTGTTTTATTTGGTGGGGGGGGGGGGGCAGAGAATCTTAAAAGATAAAAAACCTTATTTTTGTCCAACCTTCCTGATCTAACTCTAGAACATTTAAGTATTTGTTTTACCTGCAAAATCCAAGAAGTATAGCGAGCAAAGATAGAATCATAATTGCAGCATGACTGATATCTGCTAGGAAGACAGCCAGTTGTGATACTGCAACTTCTCCATGGTCTAAATAATATTAAATATGTATATAACTGGTCAAGAGAACAGAGGCGGTATCTTTATTTATCAAGCGATGTCAAGATTAAAGATAAACATCGTGTTTGTCAACGAACAACATTTTTGAGAAAGAACGAAATTTGTTGTAAACAATAGTGTTGTTCAGAAAACAAACGAACGATGGACGAACGACATTGATCGTTCAGAGAAAATGAAAAATATTTTTTTCTAACGAAGAAAAACGAACGATTTCAAAAAACGATCGATTTTTACTGAACGAACGATTTTTTAAAACAAACTTTTGAACAAACAATCTCTTTTTACTGAACGAACTATTTTACCAGTGAGAAAACGAACGAAATAGATGAAAAATGAACGATAATTTTGAGAACCAACAAATCAATTTTCAATTAAAAAAAACTAAATGGGTCTTTCACAAACGATGAATAAATGAAGTGAAAAAACCCGGAACGCGGCTGTCTCAGATCACAAAATAAGTATAAATCAAGCCCAATTTAAATTCAAAATGGCATTACTTAAAGGAACTGTAAGCAATTAATTTTATGAGACCGTCAATGTAAAGATAACAATGGTATAAAAGCTTTGTGTGAATTAGAAATCCATGTTTATAATTTTGCATTTCTAAACATATCAGAGTTTAACACTGTTTACCCGAGAAAACGATGATGTCTTCCCCATTATTGACTGCAGATAAAGATTTCAAATTTGTTTTAAATAACGCTCCCTTTTTTCCTTGGCCAAGTACAGGGTTACCCACAAAGGATGAGACTGTAAAGACGACTAGAAGCTGTTCAAATATGACGAAACCAAGGTCAGATAAAGTCCTCTGTATTAAATGTGGTTTTTATTGGTTAACAAAGAAGAAGAAGTATATAGTTGAAGGGAATAAAACAATATAAGGAAGATGGAATAAATTCCGTACAGTCGTCACTGAAGTATGATCCTTTGTCGGTAACACTGTACATAGGTTATTGTTGGTCATGTTTCTTAATAATGATTGATCTAAGGCCGAATTTAAAAAATTTCAAACGCGGCTTAAATTTGAGACGCGGCCTAAATTTGAGACGCGGCTTAAATTTGAGACTGTGGTCAAATAATGGTTGGTTCCACTTAATATTGTATTCAATGTTTCAAGATTTTAGCTGGCGCGCTCAATTAAAACCGGTTTTTGGCGGATTTAAGACGCGGCTCAAATTTATTAAATTCTAACACACAGGGTTTCACACAAAAGATAAAACTTCAAAAACGACCTTCAGTGGTTTTAACTTTTAGGTCGTCATTAAAATCTCATCTTTTGTAGATATATTTCACCGATTAGAACAAAGAAGAGAATAAGACAGATTAAGGATGCTACCAGGACCAGGAGACCGAAGAACAACCCCTGTTCATCAATCAAACATATTGAATAGTTTGATTAAAAGAATCAAGTTTTTGGCACAAATTCTGACTTTCTAATCCATTTATAGTTGGACACAAATGTCGTAGATCTTTGATATTTCAGGTTGCATACATATATAGAGATTAGCAAATTTGAGTTTGTGGACAAAACCTCAATTCCTTTCAAGAACTATTAATTATAATATTTAACAATTTACCCCTATTTGTCAATCAAACATATTAATTAATATTTCAAGTATTCAGATTTGAATTATCAGTAACAATATTAAACAATGGAATGAAATATGTATTCGATCCTCAAAAAAATTCCAATATCAAAAAAGCAAAAGTCTTCTATTTGTTTGTCACATTTGTATATATTTGATATTTCATAATAGTTTTGATTTTGTTTTTTTAAATAATATTTAGCTTACAACTTGTTTTCGAACATTCCTGGAAAAAATGAAAATGTCGTCTTCATTACCAAAAATCCTCGAAACAGGAATAAACGTTTTTATAAGTAACTCTCAGATCATAACAATTAAAACATATTATGAAAAATCAACTATATATAAATGTGGCGAAAGATAATCGATGACTATAGGTTGTAATATCTGAATGATTTGTTTGATATTAATTTGATTTTTTTACGGTCTAAGTCGTATGTTCCAACTTCCTCAATTTGTATGGGCGCTACGCTCTTCGGTATGAGACGCCTTTATCAATTTTCTCCTTATAGACGCAACAGATACAAGTAAGATTAGTAGCGATCAAAAGCGCTTTTTTATCGCATCAAGCCTATACCCCCTTTCATTTTTCGCGTACATTCCCTTTAATGCTTAATCTGATCCTAAGTGATTACTTGAGAGAAAGGAGTTTAACCACTTTAGTTAACTAATCCCGTAACACTTAAATAAATCTGCAAAATATGAGATTAAGGCATGATCCCGAGATTGAGATTAAGTTTTGACCTATTTTGGTGTAAACCTGTGATATTCTAAATTTCTACTTTTCGATCTTGCAATATTTAAGTTGAAATACCAAAGCTATGCAACATAAAGTTTTAAAGTACGCAGACGGAAAATTAAAATAGAGACAGGTATATTTGAATTTCGTATAATTTAGTCTATGTAGTTCAACCATTTCTGTGTTATTCATTAATTCTTGTCCCAGAGTAAAGAAAATCAGAAGTTGATTTAGAAAGGAAATAAGTTTTGCCACAAACTCTGATGATCTTTATATAGATACCATTGACCTTTGATAGTTAAACTATGAAATATCATTGGGCAAAGACAGAAAATTTGGCAAGAGTGGGCTCGAATTTTTGTAGATTTTAATAATTTTTTGTAAATGTTTGATGAATTTCCTTGCTGGCTCCGACACAGTCCACCCTGGTGTAGGTGATCATCTTCCTGGAGGTGACAGATACACGGTCCAGGTCATCCTCCCCCCAGTACCTAAACACAGGGGGTGTCATTCTCCCCCCAGTACCTAAACACAGGGGGTGTCATCCTCCCCCCAGTATCTAAACAAAGGGGGTGTCATTCTCTCCCCTAGTACCTAAACACAGGGGGTGTCATTCTCCCCCCATTACCTAAACACAGGGGGTGTCATCCTCCCCCCAGTACCTAAACACAGTGGGTGTCATCCTCTCCCCCAGTACCTAAACACAGGGGGTGTCATTCCAAAAAACAATTCCAACCTTCATAAAACTAACAAAAAACTTCTTTGGAAAAGGAACCGTCATAAAATTCTAATTCCAGAAAAAAACTGAAAACCTTATTTAATTTAGAATTAAGGGAGATGCCCGAAATCACTAAAAAAGGAGATCTATGCAGTGCCATAAATCTTAGAATGTTAAAAGGGAAAATCAACAATAATTATGTTAAAGGGGACAATCAACGATATCTAGCCAATATGTATGTTAAAGGGGACAATCAACGATATCTAGCCAATAAGTCTGTTAAAGGGGACAATCAACGATATCTAGACAATATGTATGCTAAAGGGGACAATCAACGATATCTAGACAATATGTATGTTAAAGGGGACAATCAACGATATCTAGACAATATGTATGCTAAAGGGGACAATCAACGATATCTAGACAATATGTATGTTAAAGGGGACAATCAACGATATCTAGACAATATGTATGTTAAAGGGGACAATCAACGATATCTAGACAATATGTATGCTAAAGGGGACAATCAACGATATCTAGACAATATGTATGTTAAAGGGGACAATCAACGATATCTAGACAATATGTATGTTAAAGGGACAATCAACGATATCTAGACAATATGTATGTTAAAAGGGACAATCAACGATATCTAGACAATATGTATGTTAAAAGGGACAATCAACGATATCTAGACAATATGTATGTTAAAGGGACAATCAACGATATCTAGACAATATTTATGTTAAAAGGGACAATCAACGATATCTAGACAATATGTATGTTAAAAGGGACAATCAACGATATCTAGACAATATGTATGTTAAAGAGACAATCAACGATATCTAGACAATATGTATGTTAAAAGGGACAATCATCAAGACAATATAATGAGATACTAAATTCAGAAGAAAAAAGAGTAGTATATAAGAAAAACTTTTAGAAAGAATCCTAACACGTTATTCTTAATTTCTTTCAACCAAATGATAGCTATTTAAGTTTTGTTTGAAAAAACAGTATACCCTCTGTGGGTTTTCATCTAACAATAACAGTAAACCCACCTTGGGTTTTCATCTAACAATAACAGTAAACTCACCTTGGGTTTTCATCTAACAATAACAGTAAACCCACCTGGGGTTTTCATCTAACAATAACAGTAAACCCACCTGGGGTTTTCATCTAACAATAACAGTAAACTCACCTGGGGTTTTCATCTAACAATAACAGTAAACCCACCTGGGGTTTTCATCTAACAATAACAGTAAACTCACCTGGGGTTTTTCCCCACCCTAGCCCACATGACTAGAAGAACTGCGGCTCCGATCAGACTGAACTCTATGACGAAGGGGTAGAGGTAGGGGGACGCTTTGGTCACGATATCCCCCATCAGGTCAATACGACCACAAGTAAAATTGTCGAATTTTTCTATCAGGTTTCCATGCACATCCTTACCACCAAGCAGGTCTAAAATATAATATTGTCACTGTAAGTCTTTGTGACCTTGCAGCTCTCTATCTTGGATGTTAGGGACAAGTATGAGAAAATAAAATTTATCGGAGCTGGGAACTTTTAAATAGTGGATATCGGGATTACTGCTTGATCCACTCTTTTTCTTAATCTCGAGATTAAATTATGCTTGTTTTTGTTAATAATCTACACATTAATTAACCAATCGAGATTAAGGATATCCCATTCTAAAGTTTTCAGTTCCGGTTACACGTAAGACAATCAAAACCTTTTTGTTCTTCCTAATACCTGTTCAATAAGAGGAGCAATGATTGAAAATGCAATTTCTCTTTCGTGCAATTCAATTTTGTTTGACGTTTTGTTACATTAATTGCTATATATTTATATATAATATTACAGGGTTACCCGCAAATAAGGAGATTTCAAAGACGACTGTCCGGAATTTATATTGTCTGTTTCTTTATATTTATAATTCCTTGCAACTGTTAACTTGTTAATTTCTTTGTTATAATTTTGATAAGCAATTATAAGACTATATTCATGAAGACTTGATTGGGATCGTGATATTCTTAGAGTTTTCGGTCGTCTTTACAGTTTCATCCTCTGTGGTTAACCCTGTATCTGAGGTTCCCGGCGTTACCCGTTAAATTCTAAAACAACTTTGAAAAAAAAATTCGAATTCTGAAAATAAAAAATGTTTATGTTTTCAAACGTTATGAACCCCTTGACCGATTTGCCTCAAATTGGGGAACGCAGTAGAAACACGGAAATGTTCTTATCTAGCTTAAAACATTCTTGATTGAGTTTGTCAGTTAAAGTATGGAAAGTTTAGATTTCCATGCAAAGCTGGGTTTTCAAGCTATTTAATCAATAATTCAGTTTTTTCCATAGCCAGCAAAATTGCTTCAAAATATGTCTTTCATTTCAAAGCTAAACTGCTCTGCCCATTTATAGATATATTATTTGTTAGAGTATTCAAATTTGGCTGTTAGGTTCAAGGTAGATAATATATAAAGGCTTGATTTAACATCATATGTGCGATAACGACACTGCCCTCACGCACAAAAATTGAAAGGACAAGGATTTTTCTTTGAAAGATTCAAACTTAAAAATTTTAATAAAAAAATATCATTATTTAAATTGATCATTTTATAGTTTATTTGAAAAGTCTTTTTGTCCTACAAAATGCTATTTTAGCACTGTTTTCAATTAGATAGAGTTAAACCAATTATTGATTGATTAAAATCCTTAAACATTGATAAATTGATCTGTAAATTGATTTACCTAGATGCCCAGATCCATGTCCAGGTCTTGTTAGATTAAAATAGATTTACCTAGATGTCCAGCTGCATGTCCTGGTCTTGTTAGATTAAAATGATTTAGCTAGATGTCCAGCTCCATGTCCTGGTCTTGTTAGATTAAAATAGATTTACCTAGATGTCCAGATCCATGTCCTGGTCTTGTTAGATTAAAATAGATTTACCTAGATGTCCAGCTCCATGTCCTGGTCTTGTTAGATTAAATTAGATTTACCTAGATTTTCCAGCTCCATGTCCAGGTCTTGTTAGATTAAAATAGATTTACCTAGATGTCCAGCTCCATGTCCTGGTCTTGTTAGATTAAAAATAGATTTACCTAGATGTCCAGATCCATGTCCAGGTCTTGTTAGATTAAGTTAGATTTAAATAGATTTACCTAGATGTCCAGCTCCATGTCCAGGTCTTGTTAGATTAAAATGCGGGAGATTGTTAAACCCTGTAGGTGGTCTCTGTCCAGGATAGAGAGGATCATACCCAGCACCGCCCTGGTATACAGGGTTAAACCCTGGATTGAAGGGGGGTGGGGCTCTTGTAGTGCTGGTAAAATCTCTCCCTTGGGGCCCTACAATATAGATAATATCTAGGGGATCCTGCCACAACTAGTTAATTTGACAATTAGATATAATTTATTGTATCCTACAATATAGATAATATCTAGGGGGTCCTGCCACAATATAGTTAATTTCACAATTAGATATAATTTATCGTATCCTACAAAATGTTTTACGAAAAGGAACTGATTAGTGAATTGTGAATACTCCCTTAGACAATACATTTTAAATTTATTAATCTTTCTAACCTTTGATATTTCAAACTATGAATCTGTGTGAATGAATAATAAAAGTTTACAATATGAAAGGTTTACATTTATGAAGAGCTAGTCAATAACTTGGTTAGTTTGTCTTGTTTTTTAAAAACCACCACACAATACTGTTTTCCTACTGTGTTCCAAATCCAACATTTCAAAACTGTATTCTGTAAAACTTTTACTTTTATCAAACTATCAATATAGTTTTTGCATCAACAAACACCTCTGACCCTTTAGTAAAAATAATTTCAACCTAAAGTCTGACCGTGTCAACCTTGTTCGGCTATTCCTATTGAGTGTCTGCAGGGCGATAGACAAACTGGGACGGAAAGGTGACCCGGTTCGGAAATTCAAATGTACTACGGCTTCCCGTGTCGATCTTCTCCCAGGGTTAAATTTTCTCTAACTTACAATAAACAATTCTGAAATTAATAAAACTTCTAAATGTTACAGGAACTTTTTAAAACACCTCAAAGTTACAAAATTTATTGAAAATCACCATTTAAATAGGTTCCGGTGGCAAAGATAAATGAAATAGAAAATTATAATTTTATTCGAGTGTGATCAGTTCCTCTACAATCATTAAAAAAAATAGTTTTTTTATTTCTCTTTTCTCTCTCTGTAATCCTTAGGGACAAAATTACCGATAAAACTTTAAGAATTAAATATTTCACAGATGCAGAAAATCTATACTTCTTCAGAATAAGTTTTAATATATTTTTTTAAAGATAAAACCTTGAAAGTTGCATAGGATCCACCCCCCCCCCCCTCTCTACATTTTTAAATTGTCTATAAGCCAGAGGACATTTTTATCAGAATATATTACATGGGAAATAGAAAATTTAAAAAAAGATGAATATTTCATTAATCTCTGACATTTTTTAGAAACTTTCTGTAAAAATATTTTGACATATTTTGAACCTTTTTTGAGAAGTAAAAATCTGTTTTCATATTTTTGTAATTCCTTCGCCATATTAACTTTATATTGAAAATTCTTTTAAAAATCCACTTTTTTTGAGGAAAAATACATTATTCTTAATGAATGGTCCAGGGTCCGAAACAATGATTTTAGAAGAATGCAGAGTTTTTAAGGTGCCTGCAATTCCAAATTAAAATTTTAAAATATCATGTCAGACTTTCAAGGTACCCAGAAAGTGATGAAATCGTCCACATTTTTATCAGATAAAGCCTCATAAACACGTGGCCCTTTCTAAAAGGGCCATCACATTAATATCCCTTCAAGGGACAGGAAACGAAGGACAAATTATTACAGTGTACGACTTTGCATCCTCGTAGCTTCCAAGTAAAAATTCTTATTTATGTGTTTAAATATCAGAAACTCAAAATTTTCTTGGCCTTCTCAATTCTCTCAATAGCTCTTCAGAAAGAATAATTATGGTAAAAAAATACAAGATTTTGTTGTAACGTGAAATTTACTTAAATTTGAGGTGAGATGTTTTATCAATCATATGGTGTACTGTCCCTGGCTGTCTATTCCATAGTGGTAAGCCTATTTACCAATATAATACAGACGACATTTTAGTGAAGCTTTGCTTACTTTCCAGCTTGCATGTAAACAAAGGAAAGATATCATGATCAAAAGGGGAAATATTTTTGTTTTGTTTTAAAGATATTATTGTTTTATGACATAAAAAATGATTACTTTAAATATATAATCAAACATTAAGAAATTTAGGTTTATTTATTAATTTTTTGAATATTTAACTCTGACATGATACACCTTGATAAAATATACAGTAAACACTTTAATAACAAGTGTACTGTGTACTACATATGTACTTCTTATCCACTGTCCCTAAATTCAGGGTATATATATCCTACACAATTTATTAAAGAAAATAAACAGTTAATTTTTAATGTTTCAGTACATATAAAACCAATCAATTTTATATAAAAAAATATTATTTTCAAAACACCGATTATTTGCCCGTCAAACGCACAGCTTTAATGTAGTCTATAATATTGGTAAAATAGGTAACCGCCAAAAAAGTCCTTGAAAAAAAGTTTTCGGAAAAAAGTCCTAAAATTTAACACTAAAAAAGTCCTGTGGAAAAAAGTCCTTTTATTAAAAAGTCTCCGGAAATAAAGTCCTACCAATTCGAGACTTTATTTTTTAGGACTTTTTTTCTGGCTCCAGTATTATTTTTTACAAAAAAGTCCTCTAAAAAGTGAAAATGCATGAATCACAATGGAAAAAAGTCCCTTTTTTCTAGGTTTTTCTTTTCCTCGGATTTATTTTCTTCAGGACTTTTTTCCTGAGATCTTATTTCCTGAGACTTTATTGGCAGCCCCCATACTATACTATATCCCCCCGCCTGTTTAGGGTTAAAAAACAGATTTGGATTGTAGAGCCCTTTAAGAACTTTTACCTATGGTTTGTGGGTAGATTGAGAACGCTCTATATATTCCTTCTCCTTTAAAGATTGCTTTCATTATATAATGGTATGGACCATGCAACCAGAAGGAATCATTTCCAAATCTCTGCCGGAGAATAGAATACCCCTCTGAAAACAATTTAGATTTTCAATTTTAGTTCAAATTTGGTTTCAAATAAATTTAGAGAAGTTTATTTCAAATATTTTGATTTTCTCTCAAAACTTTTAATATTTCTGAAATATTTCAATGGATAATTTTGCTTACCTTTTATCATAAAATCTTCTGAAACTCCTTCGCCCTTTGCAACTCGATAGGCAGCGATGTCTTTGATACCCTCCTAAACCATTAATGTACATTTTATATTCATATATTTTTTGTAACTGATTTTTTCATATACATGTAGTCTAGTAAACTCGAAAAAGGAATCTCAAATTTTGTAATTCTTAAATTTTTGCAATCCAATGTCGTAGACCTTAGACATTTCAATCTATGAATTCTGTTAGATCAAAGAATTTAAATTGAAATATTATAGGTTTATTCGGCTTGCAACAATATAGGGATTAGAATATTTGATTTTGTGGCAAAAATGGGTTGGAACTGTGTCACGTTTGACACCACGACGTCATGCATAATTTATTCAAAATAGCATTGCCACCTACTGTACTAAAGGGTTATTCACCAAGGATGAGACTTCAGAGACGACCTTACGATATATATACTGTCTGCTTCCTCATCACTCACCTCTGCCCCTTTAGTAATAGTAAATTCAACCTATATGAAGTCTGACCGCGTCAACCTTGTTGCACCGACTAGTCCTGTTCATAGAGCTAGGTGCAGTACAAACTGGGACCGGAATAGTTGACCCTGTCCCGGAAATTCAAAGGTACTACGGCGGCCCGTGTCATATTCATGATTCACCGCAACTGAAAAGTTGTGCATTTCTTTGCCAAGCAATTTATTTGTTCATTTCAAGACTTTATCTAAACAAGAAGACTAAAATTTAACCTGGGGATCGGCATATCTTTAAAGTCTCATTCTTTGCAGGTAACCATGTATATGTCCAATCCTAGTTCAATACTTCTTTAAATTTGATTAATACTAATTTAAATTTTTTTATTATAAAATGTCCAATGATCCCTTGAAAACAGTTCTGATCCACACACATATATTGGTTGCAACTATATGCATCAGTCCAAACCGAGCCAAACATTTGAACTGATGAATATTCAACTGAAACAAAAACATATTAATTTTAATTTGTGGCAGGGATATTATAAGAAAAAGAGGAAACATACGGTGATAACCAGAAAACTCTGAAACAGGAAGACGACTTTATAGCAATACGTGTTTTAGGTTGCTACAAAGCAAAAGTTTACCAGACACTTATTACATCACTAATTAAGTAAAATGGGTCTGTTTTCACTGTGCACTTGCTGTCTCCCATGCTTATTGCTCTATTTAAAGTCATTTCTTAAATCTTGAAGTCGTCTTCCTATTACAGAATTTTCTGGTTCTGACTGTACTTAGAGTGGTAAAAAGTGAAAAGCTGAATAAAAAGAATAAAAACATCTTTAGTACTGCAAACTTTTACACAATGACTTTTTAAACGAGATTGAACGCGGCCATGGTAATAATTCTCTACTTTAAAAACTTTTTAAAAATTTCTTTTATAGGTGGATTTCCGGATTCAAATTTTTAAAATGTTTCTGTAACCTTTAAATAAACTGTGATTTTATAATTTTTAAGATAAAAAGAATGAAAAGATATTGGAAAGCTTTAACTTTTATTTTATTTTGAGACGATTTTGTTCCTGAAGCTTTATATATCTAGATATTAGTTTTCTGAAACTTTTGTAAAAATCTTTTGATGATATTTGATTGTTTTATTTTTGAATTTTTGAAATTTTAAATTCAACTCACCCTGGCATTCATGAAGACAAAGTACATTTGAGAAAATGTGAAGAGGATTTGAAGAATAGGATTTATTCCACGAACAGCCTAAAAATAAACGTATGTTCAAGTTTAAAGAAATAAATGAAAAAAATCTAATGAATTCATAATTAAAATAGATAAATTTCGACCGTTTTGTACATATACTATAATAGAAAATGTGCAACAAAAATTGGTGAAATCATTTATAAAAAGCTATTTTTTAGTTTACAATTATTAACTCTGATTTCCGCATTCTGATTTATTATTGAATCCCTCAGGGGTTTAAATTTTAATTGATTCAAATTTTTAGTGTTTAGATTTAATTAAAATTGAGTTTGATTTCCCATAAATTGAAAAAATAATGTTCTATTTTTATTCAAAAATTGATTGTTTTTTCCGCAAATAAAATAAAAGAATGAAAATGATTTTCGTTTACATTTTTGAAAAGCGGTGGGTATGTTTCAAACATAATATTTGAGCTGACATATGTCGGTCTTATCACTCGTTTTTGTCGTTAAATCTATTAAGTTAATTTATTATCTTTTATATCATGCGTGCGATAAATAATGAAAAGTTAGGACACACTTTGAGATAATTGTCTTACTATACCTCACGCATTGCCATACCAAGAAAAAATTTATTTAGTAAAAGTTTCGTTCCAGGACTAGAAGTGATTACGACACTGCACAGTTAAAAGAAAATTTTTGAATACTATTAAATACTGTTTACAACCCCGAGGCACCAAGAATCAAAAGGAAAAAAAGGCTCAAATTTTTTAACCTCTTTATATTTGCAACGTGATGGTTAATTCAAAGTTTGAATATCTAATAGAGTTACAGCGGTTTAGGGATAAGAACTTTCAAAGTTTGTGACAAAGACTCAATTTCTTAATTTTCATAGAATGAATTTTGTTGAACACTTAACAGAGAAGTAGTTGAAACAGCCGAAACTATAGTTTCACGAGGTTAGGAAGGCCAACCACTTAACAATATCTCGTCCGAGCCTAATTCTTCTCATTTTCTAGTCCGTGCCACCTCAAATCCTCGTCCTTCAAATGATTTTTTTTTTTCAAATTTCCAAACCTTGAAGATACAAATATATTTTTGTTTAATCTGGCGACGAAAGGGCAAAAACAAAATATTAAATTTTCCCAAACAATTTCTAAAATAGTGTGATAAACGATGTTCTACAAATAAGCATCTTTTTAAGCGGAGAGGACGAGAATTTCGAGGTGGCTCGGACGAAAAAATAAGGAGAATGCGTCTCGGACGAGAAATTGTTGTGGTCGTCTCCTCCTCATTGATTACCTGGTAGCAAGGAGAGTTCTAACTGATTACCTGGTAGCAAGGAGAGTTCCAATTGATTACCTGGTAGCAAGGAGAGTTCCAATTGATTACCTGGTAGCAAAGAGAGTTCCAATTGATTACCTGGTAGCAAGGAGAGTTCCAATTGATTACCTGGTAGCAAGGAGATTGCAATTAATTACCTGGTAGCAAGGAGAGTTCCAAGGAACCTCAAACCAGGACCCAAACTCTAGTCCAATATAAACCATTGTTCCAAGACCAAATGCTAGAAAAATAAAAAATACGAAGTAAAGTAGGAATTTCACAATATCTGTTTCTGCAACTATCTTGTCTTTTTGCCGGTTTGTTTTGTATGTTTAAGGTTTAAATTTAAGTTTTTAAATTTCGACCTGATACCGAAATGCTAACACAAGACAATTGGATAAATTTATTTTAATCAAGTTTCTTGAAAATGTGAAATTTTTCATTAAAATCCGTGAAATAAGAAAGAATCCCTGTTTTGCCGGTAAAAACTGTTACTTATTTGCCTCGAAACAAATAAAAAACCTATTAGACCTAAGATCATGAAATTGTAAATATTAAAGCGGAATGAAAATTCTCTCAAAATTTAATAAAGTATATCTACAAAAATCGTATACTGTGTTGTTTTTATGTTGATATTGATATTCTTGTACTTAAATGTATATAAAGTAAATGCCGTTTATTGTCGAGTTTTGAAATGTATATATATATATATATAGATGTATAAACAAAGTTAAATGCCGTATATTGTCGAGTTTTGAAGAAAAAAATCGTACTCAAATTGTTTTTGTTTGTTCATGTTTCAAAAATTAAGAGTAACCCTTCTAATTTCCCACTCGGTAAGAGTGAGGAGGGGGGGGGGCACTGACTGAAGGAGTGGGGGAAACACCAATATCTAATATAGAAAAAAACGATTAATATATTAATATTTTTATATCATAACTGTAGCATCAGATATAGCGTCATGCATCAGGAATATGACAGGTAATACGATTATAATTGTTTATGTTCAGACCAAAAAATTCTGTTTTTGGTGAAATAAATCTACATTCAAATAAACAAAACAAAAATGTCTTGCTATATTTAGACTTTACTAGTTGGACATTTTTTATAAAAACAAATCTGGAGCCAAAAATTATATTTCATATTTTATTTTTTTATTTATTCTTATATTCTAAATGTATGAGATTGGAATAATGAAAAAAACCGGTTGAACCGGTTTAAAAACAACTGTTCACGATTGCTTTAATTGAAAGGAAATTTCTTTCGATCCTCGCAATTATAGCTGGTAGATAATTTATTTAATTTTCTAAATTACCTAGTCCCCCAACTCTAAGGAAGAAACTTCCATGGCTTTGTTCATTCTCCGAAGTTTTGTATTTCTGCATCTGAATACAAGTTTTTTAAATTGATAATAAACAATTTGATAAACTAGGCCATCAGGGCGCTCTTTCGAACACATATTTAATATCTTAACTTTTATTGTTGATTAATCTCTAAACAATGCTATTTCACAGATTTAGATTTTTTTGCATTGATTTACAAAATACAAAAGTAAAAAAATGTTGGAGACAAATATCTTGTATTCAAATCATTTACAAACATTCATCGGGGTCATGTAAATGTCCCACACAAATTAGCAGTTTTGACGTTTGACGTTTTGGACGCAAACAAGCAAACAGACAGAAAAGCAAAATTCATATACTAGATGAAGTATTAAACTTTTGCAATTTTTTCTTAAACTTCCCAGAAATGTTTTCCTTCAGTTTCTAAATTTGTTGTATTTAATTCCAACCTTGCAGTGAGGATATCCATCATTCATTCCACAATAATCCATTCCAACCATGCTGTTCTTTCCAATAGTATCCGTCTAAAATAATAATGACAATAATAGTAATAATAGTAGTAATAAGAATAATAATAATAATAATGATGATAATAATAATAATAATAATAATAATAATAATTTAATAATAATAATAGTAATAATAATAGTTAAGTTTTCTTTTTCTTAAGCTTAATATTTGTATAAGTAGAAAATCAAAAAATGAATGAAAGAAAATTATTTCTAGACATTAATATTTAAATCCCTAATTGATCATGACAAAACCAAAACCATTATTATGATTGAAAAGATATGTTTAATAAATCAGCATTAATGTGAATAAATTAGAAATATTTCTATTGTACGATATAACATCTGTCATTAAGGAACTGTGTTCTTGTCAGACACAATTGTTATGACACCTTTAAATTTGTAACCACATGATGTTAGTCTTTGATATTTCAAATTTAAACTATTTAATTTAATTTAATTTAAACATAATTCATAGTTGGACATATCAACGGTCGTTTCCCATATAAATCCTTTAAGATATTCCGAACTTTAACTTCTCTCGTTTTTAGACCATTATTCTCGTTTTTAGACCATTTTTCTCGTTTTCAGACCATTGTTCTTGTTTTAGACCATTTTTCTTGTTTTAGACTATTATTCTCGTTTTAGACCAATTTTCTCATTTTTACACCATTTTTCTCGTTTTCAGACCATTTTTCTCGTTTTAGCGACATTCTGTAGACTACACGATTACAAAAAAAAAGGAAGACAACATTATAAGAATACTTTAGAGTAATTGATGTTGTTACAAAGCAAATAGTTTTATTTATTATTGAATCACTTATTTAGTGAAATGGGTCTGCTTACACTGCACATTTTCTGTGCCTCATGCTCATAAGACTTTAAGAGTTATAACTTGATTCTAAAAGTCGTCTTCCAGTTCAGAGTTTTTTTGGTTATCTCTGTTTACCTGGTAGTATGCTAGAGGTTCAGGATCTGGTCTGCAGCAGGTGGATTCATGAAGAAGGTAACAGAACACGTAGAACAGGAAGAATATGGAAAACAGGTATAAAAATGTGAAGAAACCCTGAAATAAAATAGGTATAAAACGTGAAGAAACCCTGAAATCAAACAGGTATAAAAACTAGAAGAAACCCTGAAATCAAACAGATATAAAAAAGTGAAGAAACCCTGAAATAAAATAGGTATAAAAACGAGAAGAAACCCTGAAATCAAACAGGTATAAAAACGTGAAGAAACCCTGAAATCAAACAGATATAAAAAAGTGAAGAAACCCTGAAATAAAATAGGTATAAAAACGTGAAGAAACCCTGAAATTAAATAGGTATAAAAACCAAAAGAAACCCTGGAATCAAATAGGTATAAAAACGAGAAAAAACCCTGAAATCAAACAGGTATAAAAACGTGAAGAAACCCTGAAATCAAACAGATATAAAAACGTGAAGAAACCCTGAAATCAAACAGATATAAAAAAGTGAAGAAACCCTGAAATAAAAAAGGTATAAAAACGTGAAGAAACCCTAAAATTAAATAGGTATAAAAACCAAAAGAAACCCTGGAATCAAATAGGTATAAAAACGAGAAAAAAACCCTGAAATCAAACAGGTATAAAAACGAGAAAAAACCCTGAAACAAAATAGGTATAAAAACGTGTAGAAACCCTGAAATCAAAATAAGCATAAAAATGAGAAAAGTCCCTGAAATAAAACATAACTTTATCAATAAAATGTATAAATTGTTTAACATGTTTTCCACATTTCATTCAATTGTACATTCCTTTTTGAAAGAAACGTGATTTTGTATAAACGCTTACGGTTCTTAAATTTTTAAATATTAACAAGAATTTTGATCAAATTAATTCAAATTCAAAACGTAATGCTAAAATGATTCAAATGGAAAGTAAATGACGACCTTGAGATAATTCTTGAGTTTTTGAAAGAAATAATGATACAGTTTGTATGAGAATAAGATTGTACGACTCCTATACGCTATTTGATAAAATGAAAGAAAAATTGAAAATGTTATTAAGTTTTTACACTGTAACACAAGTAATCTAGATAACTTAATAATTTTGGCAGGCGATTATATCAATACAATGAAGACGACCTACAATTTTAATTTTGATTTGTATCAAGGTTTTAAACAGCATGGATACTCAAAAACATGGAAACACAAAGAAGCTGTCAATAGCTTCTCTTTACCTACTTGTAAACTTATAATTCTAAAAAAGCTTTGGAACAAGCAAAATTTAAACTAAAAAGTCGTCTTCATTATATTGATACAATAACCTACCAAACGAATACAAAAAAGGTGGACTACATTTTTAAAATCATATGGTAAGAAGAATATGTGATGAGCAGACAATCTAAAGTTCTTAACAACGCCCTATGTTTATTTACACCCTGTATGAATCTAGGCCTTGAATAAAAGACGACATTTTACCTCGTAGTAGTGCAGAGGGCTGTTGTCTGTGACCACCTCGCTGGTGAGGAATGCGATACAGATAATGATCAACAAGAACGCGTAGAGGGCAGAGCAGGTGATAAACAGACTAGATCTAAACAATTCATGGATTATACGTTGGAGTTATAGTTTTAAATGTCTTCATTCATATACTGAAGTTTGTATCAGATATTAAAGACTTTTTGCAGTTACTGAGTTTAAAAAAATCGTTTACTGAACTTAACACATTATGGAAGAAGACTTTTAAAACTATTAACCAACTGTAATCTTTCGCGGGACACCCTGTATTTAGTTTTTTATCAAGCATTCAAAATCAATGAAGAAACTTTAAGAATATACGATAAGATCGTAAAAGCGATGTACTTACAATGTCGGGGGGGGGGGGGTCGTTAAAATCCACGAAATAATTAAATAGAAAGTAAAATGTCGGAAAACTTACTTCTCTGGAGGTTCATCATACATTGTGGGTCGGCACATTCTTGTCGTCATTGAGGTTAGAGGACGGTCCTCTAATTCCTAAATAATCTTTGTTTTATTTCAACCCTAAATAAATCGAGGTGAATAAATCTTTGTATGAACATTTTTTTACACCCGATATCACCACGTCACGCCAAATAGATTATCTAGTACAATAGATGGCAACGTAGAATTTGTACACTCAGTACAGCTGTATTCTTACGTCACAAGTGTCAACAGTTTTATGTATCCGACAAAATTACTTATAACATGTCAACTAATGGGAGAGAATGTTGTCTTCCTTGTTATATTTGACACTTGTGACGTCATGTATAATTGGTCCATTTCTCTGTTGCCACCTAATTGATAATCTATTTGCGTGACATATGTTTTGCATCATTTTTCAAGAGCTTATTAAAAATGTAAAATTGTTCTGGTTTGTAGCTCAAATAAAAAAAAAATTTGGGCTACTTAATATGTCCTGTACCGTGAGTGTGACCCCCCCCCCCCCACACCCCCATGCAATACGCATTAAAAAAATGCTAAAAATCTTTTTAAATGCTTTTATTAAAACCCAAGCAGTTTCAAGTTGAAAGCTTTAACAAACAAGCTTGAGGTGGGTGGCGCTGAACGCCCCGTCTTTTTAGGGGTAACTTATTTTATTCTGGTAGACGTAATTACATATTTTGATTTAACAAAAACAGAAAAACAAAAGTTTTGAATCTTATGTACGTGAGAAAATGGAGGAATTGAAACTAACCCTGGATAAAAAGAAATAATAGTGGGAAAAGAAATGAATATAAATCGAGATATAACATTTTGAACTAGGAATAAGGAGGAACCGAAACATAGCAAGATTGTGAATGTGCAAAGATGTCTGATTCACAACGGTACCCTTTAAATCATTATCAGAGCAACCTATGTTGAATTCTTCTAATTTATTTCAATGTCTATGTAGCTTAAAAGTAACTTTTACAGAGATCAAAACTCAAAATTCTAATTTTTGAGAATAAAAATTGCTTATATACTTAGGATTTAATGAGAACCGTAGCAAATCTAGTATAGAATCTAAAATTGTATGTTCGCCAGAAATTACGTCCTGTGTCCCTTTAAGACTATTCTTAAGTTCTATCTGTATATTATTTGATAATTAGAAACCTAATAATCCTTATGTTAACATTGATGATATTGTCTAATTTAATATTGAAATGGCAAACACAGAGCTTATAGTTTAGTTCAGCTCGGAGGAAGGTTTAGAGATAATAATACAGATATACTTAACTAAACACAGAGCTTATAGTTTAGTTCTCGAGAAGGAAGGTTTAGAGATAATAATACAGATATACTTAACTAAACACAGAGCTTATAGTTTAGTTCAGCTCGGAGGAAGGTTTAGAGATAATAATACAGATATACTTAACTAAACACAGAGCTTATAGTTTAGTTCAGCTCGAGAAGGAAGGTTTAGAGATAATAATACAGATATACTTAACTAAACACAGAGCTTATAGTTTAGTTCAGCTCGAAGGAAGGTTTAGAGATAATAATACCGATATACTTAACTAAACACAGAGCTTATAGTTTAGTTCAGCTCGAAGGAAGGTTTAGAGATAATAATACAGATATACTTAACTAAACACAGAGCTTATAATTTAGTTAAGCTCGAAGGAAGGTTTAGAGATAATAATACCGATATACTTAACTAAACACAGAGCTTATAGTTTAGTTCAGCTCGAGAAGGAAGGTTTAGAGATAATAATACCGATATACTTAACTAAAACTAATAACGGAATAGGAAATTGTAAAACGAGAAAGAAGAAGTCGAAACGGATCAGGCAAGTCAACCCACTGTTTAACTTTTTCTTAACCCTAAATGAAATGCATATATTGATAGCCCAATTTTTCAAGCCAAGCTCCTTAGAAAAAATTTAAAATGTGAACTTGAATAGTTTGGGTGCTAAGGAGGGTTGAAAAAAATGCCAAAAAATTAGTAAACAAAGTGAAAAAATATGATTGTTTTGTTATAAGCAAATATCAAGATGTGACACATGTTTCTACGTTCATTTTTCAAGAGCTTTTCAAAAAAATTTTTTTAGATCTGTAGCTTTAGTCACAAATTTTGAGTTAATTTAGATTTTTTTACACGGACCGGACATTTTACTGCCCTGTATTCTGCTCTATGAATTAAAAAAAAATTCAATCCTATCAATTTCTTTTTTTAAAAAGGCAACAAATTTCACGATGATAGTGTCAAAAATGAGAGTGATCGGGCAAAAAAACTAGAGCGTGGACTGTGTAAGGTTACCAATTTCTACTTTCGGAAACAACAAAGAACAAAATGTTTACAACCTGGGTCTTTTTTTAAACGATAATAGTTGATTAAAGTGATGCTTCAATTAAACTTTTCATCTATATTTACTTATGTTCCTCGTTTAAATTATGTCTTTGTCTTAATCTTAATGTACCATTTCTTGTGTGCGAAATAAACTTTAATAACTTAAATAATAATAATTGGTTCATGCATGGTGTTTTTAAAAAGATAAGTTTTAAATCCTAATCTAATGCCTTTAGCCAAAGAAGAGTTTTATTTTGAAAACTATCGTTTTTAAAAAACAATCATATAAAAAATGGTTGCTTATCGCTTTTATTAAAACGACTATTCGTTTTCTAAAAGTTCAAAACAAGTGGGTCGTTTTCAAAACTAAACAATCGTTTTTGAAAACGATTATCCTACCTTATGGTCTAGACCTCCAAAGGATGCTGGGGTTAGGGGCATAGTGTCCATGTCACAGGAATCAAGGGACATGTCCCTATTGTCCCTTCGGTCTAGGGTACCCGGGACACTTCGCGCCATTGGGACACGCGGCTTTCTTCTGCTACCAACCAATACATTTTTTTAAGAAAACTATTTCATCTCTTTCCTTTTTTCTGGGTTTAAAGTTTGAAAATGAAGAAATAAATTATTCTCAAACTCTATGATTTTCACAAAAATCGAATAATATATATTTTGTAGATACAAAAGCCATAGTGAAGGTAACAATTTACAACTTATAGCATTTTTATAAGAAAAAATATCAAATTCAACATCCAAAATGGCGTCAAATGTTTGCGCAATTGAAATTGGATAAAATTATTCATGAACTAATCAAGCATTCACAAAAAATAAAAGTAAACCTTTGATCGAATCATAATTTGAAAATAACACTTACTTCAAATTTGTATCTTTCAGATTTTGTTTTGTTTAAATGTCGTCTTCATTTAAGAATGTTGGTTTCCTGCTGGGACTCTTGTGTACAGTAGTGTACTGCGGATCTAGGGAGGGAGGATCCAAAGGTTGTACAGGAATCTGTGTACACCACACAGTACAGTAAACCAGCCATATAGGAAAGTACAGTACAATAAATCAGCAAGATATACGATACAGTAGAGTACAATAAATTAGCAAGATAGAACAGTACAATAAATCAGTTGAATATTTAAAAGATTTTATAATCAAGAGCCAATTTATAAATTTAAAATTCAGTCATTCAAAATTCAAAGATTATAAAATCAATCTTCTTTAGTGAAAACTTTTGATACGAAGGTTGGTCTTCTTTTATAAATATGTTTCTTTTATCAATATTTGTTAGAACTAAAATATTTGGAATTAGCTGAATAATAAAGAAAGTTCCTGTGGGTGCCACACCTGACTATCTGAATCCATATATGGAACTACAACATCTTCTTTTCTATCCTTCTCCCTACTCTGGGTACTATATCCACTCTCCACCCCCTCCCTACCCCTCTCCATACCCTCTCCACGCCCTTTTTCAACTCCGTCCCGACCCCTCCCAGCGTATCCCGCCTCTACGTCTCTGCTCTGGTCCCCGCCAGGAATAGGGCGGTCTCGGGTTACGTCTGGACCAGTCTGGGTTCGGTCTTGACCACCTTGATGGTGACCACCTTGACCACCTTGAAGGTGACCTCCGGGAGTGGCCACTGCGCAATCCACACAATCAATCTAATACAAAATATCATTGAAATCCGCAAAGACAATAATTGTAAAAAACATTTAAGGCTTTAAAATGCACAAATGTAGGAAATTAGTGCGGTAAAAACCAACGCCAAGGCGACACTTCAAATTCGGCCCGGTCTTGAAAATTGATGCAACTGTATTATAGTGTATGTTGCGGTATGAAAGGATGTAAACAAGCTTGAATCTAAGGATTGTAAAATAAATCTGGATTCTTCTTTGACATTTGATTATATAATTACAAGGATAAAAGCAAACCATGTAAGGAGAAAGAAAAAAAGTAAAAAGAATCTGAAATAAGTATTTTTTTCCGAGGATCAGCAGAATTATGAAATGTTAATGGTTATTAGTAAAACTGTAGTATACTAAAGTTCTGTTTTAAATGAAAATATTTCTCTGTCATGACAGGAGCAGGGGAAACTAATGAGTGTTTAAAGGGACTGTAAGCGTAATTTCAATTGACCCTTAATGCAAAGATGGAAGTGCCCTATTTACAACGATATCCTTGAAAGCTTTGTCTGATCAAGTATGAATTAGATATCGAATTTTTTGTTCTTTTTGTTTATTTTCATTTGCGGTTTCTCTGCGAAAGTAACCTGCGTATTTCTTGTAAACACTTGTTGAGTCAGAAAACCGACATCGTTTTCCACATTTTTGATCAGATTAAGGTTTCAAGGGTACCCAATTGTTCCTAGAATTAATTCTGTATACGCCATTGAAAGAGATTAATGAAAGTATGGATAAAAGAAGCAGAATACCTGTCCTAACTCCATTCTGTCTTTGTGATGCATGGTTTCCTTCTCTCGTTCCTTCTCACGCTCTTTTTCTCGTTCTCTTTCGCGCTCTTTCTCTCGTTCCTTTTCCCGTTCCTTTTCTCGTTCCTTTTCCCGTTCCTTTTCCCGTTCCTTTTCTCTTTCCTTTTCTCGTTCTTTTATTTCACGTTCTCTATACTCCCTAAATTTAGGCTAAATATTTAGAAAAAAATCTAATTAAGTAAAATAATGAACTATCAATATAATTTCAAATTACCCTAAATCTAAGTGTTGGATGCCAATTCACAACTCTACCCTCCAGCCCTTATTGGGTTAAAATGATAACGGTCGATATCTTTGTTTTTCAGTATTGAAAAAATAGAACTCAAACATGTAGATCTTTTAATACAGGGTGTCCTTTTAATCTTGCAGATTTTCAAATTGCTGTAACTTTGTTATTGTTCGGAATTTTTCCAATCTATAAACAAATTTGAGCTATCAAAATATAAACGTTTTGTTGTATACAATGAAAATTCAGAATCATAATACCAAAAAATGCGCAAATCGCTGATAATTTTTGAACCACAGCCAAATTATTCATTCAAGAGGAAGGTGGCCATTTTGAAGAAAAAGAAGTAAACCATTTTTTATAACAAAACATCCTTATTTGTAGATTAAAATTGTCACTGAATAAATGTAACCAGAACTATATATTTCTGTTAATTATTCAGTGTCCGAATTTAATGAATTTGAGCCGCGTCTTAAATCCCCCAAAAACCGGTTTCAATTGAGTGCCGGCTTAAATCTTGAAATATTTAATACAATTTTAGGTGGAACCAACTATATTTGAGCCGCGGTTGAAATTTAAACCGCGGCTCACATTCTTTAAATTCGGCCTCAGGTGTCAAAATTGGCACAATTAAAAGGACACCCTGTAGTTGGTTTCTTGAATTCATGTCTTCAAATACGCAGTACTGTAATACATAATTAATCTTAAATAAATATTTATTTTCCTTTCTTTTCTTTCTCGAATCCGTTCTTCTTTCACCCTTGCTTCCTCTCTTTCCTTATTTCTCTCCTCCCGTTCTCTTCTTTCTTCCCTTTCTCTTCTTTCTCTTCTCTCCTCTCTGGATTCCTTTCCCCTTTCTTCTCTTCCTCGGTCCTCTCTGAAGAAAAAGAAATAGAAATATAATTTTCAAATCTGAAATAAAAAAAAAACTACAAAGATTATGATTATTGACTTTGCAATTTTATCTTAAAGTGAAATACATTGTGATTTTTTAATTGAAATAAATAATTTTCAGGGATGTCTATGGTTTTGTAATAAGAAAGCTGTACCAAAAAATCAAGTTAACCACAAAAATATATTTCACTAACTTTAGGAATTTTACTATAGACATTATTTAAGTTCATGTTTCCTTAGCTCTTTAAGTGCAGTTTAGCTAAAGAGGCTTGCTCTTGGTTAATTTGCGAAAATTCAATAATTCAAAAAAAAACCCTATATGGATTTCTTTTACACCCTAAAAGACAGCTAATATTTATCGAACAAATATCAAATAGAGTTAAATGTCCCCTTAAACAACTTTCACAAAACTTTCATGAAAAAGATAAAATGCTAAAAAAAGAATTAATTGATAACTATCTTCTATTGTATAAAACCCCGGAAGTGAAACAGCAGCAAAAGAGGTATACTAAAAAAAATTTTTTTAAAGTTTAGTCATAAGTTTCAAGTTTAATAGTGAAAAGTCTGCTTAAATAACTCTCACAAAAACCTTTCAAAAAATAATGCTTTCAAAGAATTTAATGATAAAAATCTTTTTGACTATAAACCCTGAAGTGAAAATGCTGACATTGTATTGTAAAGCAGAAAAAGAGGTGTCCAAAAAACATTTAAAAAATAGGCTTAGAAATATTTAAAAAGTCCTCCTAAAAACATATCACAAAACTTTTATAAAAAAGATAAAATGTTTAAACAGAAATTTTAATTATAAATATCTTTTAATGACTATAAACCCGGAAGTGAAAGCTGACATTGTATTCTAAAGCAGGAAAAGAGTTGTGAACAAAAACTTTTAAAAACTCTTATTAAAATAAGATATATAATGCTTAAAGAGAATATTGAATAAAAACCAGGAAGTATAACTGCTGACATTGTATTGCAAAAAGAGGTGTCCAAATAATTAAAATTTTCTTTGACAATTTTTTGTCGACATTTTTTTTTACTCCCGAAGGGAAATATGAAATTTTTGCGAAGTTTGTTTATTGTGACAACCCCCCCCTCCCCGATAAAATATCTAATCCTCCGGAAAATTCCAAAAGAGTAATCCTTACTACGTAGTACCGAGTACGTAGAGCTGAAACATGAAATTGTTTTTTTTTCCTGCTGAAAATCTTTATTATAAAGCTCTTCGCTTATGTTTAGGTTCGCTATAATTACAAAAACGATCGTAATTATAAACGACCATTTTTAAAAAACGAACTATTTTAAAAAAGGATCGTTTTTAAAAACGATCGTTTCGTTTTCGATTTTTCGTCGTCGTAATCATAACGAAACGATCGTTTTTCAAAAAATGAAAACGTTAGCATCCTCAGCTATAGCTGGCGAAACGACTGGCATTTTGTTATGGAACCCTTGGGTACCCGTGTTTGTATAAAATGCCTTCTTTTTGAGCGAAAATTTTATGTTTTTTTAAAAAGAAAATGGTATTGAAGGTTTTAAAAGCTAGTTTTTGTACATTTTCTTTACACTTTTCAGATTATTAAATGCCTTTTTTTCGAAATTAGAAAATGTAAATACTTTCAAACTAGAGGTTTTTGCAGTATTGAGATTTGAAATTCCAAAATGAGAATATAAAATTTCAACTTTTATTTTCAAACTCTGGTATTGGCGGTAGTGAG
>NW_019397063.1:1612-40663 GCF_000591075.1 Eurytemora carolleeae | reverse complement strand
TTTTGAAATCTCACTACCGCCAATACCAGAGTTTGAAAATAAAAGTTGAAATTTTATATTCTCATTTTGGATTTTCAAATCTCACTTTTTATTTTTTTCATGAATCTCACTACCTGAGAACTTGACACTATATACTTTTATTTTATAAAACTGGGGCATTTTATACCTACAGTGGGTACCCCGGGGGTGACATTGACAAAAAAGAGTATGGATTTTTTTTAAATTCCAAGTGCAATCCCGGGCATTGATAAAATCATGATTTCAAGCACGGGTAAACGGCGGGATTAACTATGAATAACCTTGGCAACGCCGGGCAATTCAGAAAGTATAGAGGCAATGCATCACACATTACTATGGGTTTCCGGCAAAAGGGAAAAATCCTTTTGCGAAAATTATTAATAGTAGAAGTTTTTACACTTTTTTATTTGATTTTGGAAAACGGATGGGAGAAAATATTGTCTTCCTTGTTATATTTGACCTCATATATATAAATTATGTGTAATAATATTCCTCTTATTATAATTGTATTTATCAGATAACAAACTGGTCTGTTTCTCTAAACCAAATCATCATAAATTATATAAAACAAAAAAATCCTTCTCGTAATATGGTAAAATTGTATATATAAAATTGTATATGTAAAATTGTATATATAAAATTAAAGATTGTATGCAAAAAAAATAAGTTACGATACATTATAATGCTGCATAGCGATTTTTTTTAACTTTCTACATAAATCTCAAAAACTTATAATTGGCGGTGCAATGTGCAATGTTCAATGTGTATACTGCAAGGTAAAATGTTTTGAAAACAAAAGTGGTAACACAAGACGCAGTTTTAGTTTTCGTGAACAGTTTTTTTTTCATTTCATAAAATAAAAACAAAATTCAATTATAGTATTAAATGTTGTTGTCATTTACATAATTTTACAAAAATGTCATCTTCGATCACAACCATTATATTGGATGATATTATTTTCACTGATTGATTGCTTTTCTTTCAAAGAGTCAAAAATATCTTTTATTTGAATTTTTATCATTTTTCTTTAATCACTGAGGATTGGTAGAATTTGAGAAAGAGATGATAATTGTGATTAGTGAACTGCATGCCGAGGCACCGGCCTTCATTTTTCTTCGTTTTGTCCTCCTGTTCTAGAATTAAATAATTCATGATTAATATATATATACTATTATTATACAAAAACCATAGTTAATATTACAGTGCTTAGGACCCGGATCAGGATCCGTTTGGTCCGCAGGATTTTGGAAAAATTTCAACCAAAAACTTAAAAACACTTTTTCACTCACAAAACCCAACTGCTGAAAAAAAAATTATAAAAGTTTTCTGATCTCTGATTGGTTCAATAAGATTTAGCATAAAAATAAGCAAAAAAATAAGAGAAAAAATAGTTTGACAATTCTGCTTTGTTAAAAAATTCAGTACATCTTAATGAAATGTTCATGACCTGGATCCGGATCCAGATCCATTTTTTTCCAGAGCGGATCCAGGATAGGGATCCGGGATCCGGATCCAGGATCCGGATCTGCATCAAAATCAAATGGATCCTATGCACTTGTTAATAATAGTGGTTGCAAAAAAAAAATAAACTTTTGATTTAAAGTCATCATTGCTTTTGTTATGGTTTTGATTTATGTGTATATAAATATATTATGATAGTTTAAACACAACAAAAACCTACTATAAACAAAATGTCACTTTAGACAACATTTAACTTTTTACCAATTGTTAACTTAAGCTGACCAAATTTTCCATTTAGACACAATTCTGTCTTAGACCAAATGTTACTTATGACCAAATGTTACCGAAGATTAAATATTACCTAATATTAAATGTTACCATAAGACCAAAACTTCCTTCAAATGAAATATTACTTTTGACGAAATGTTACAAATACTCATAAATGAGACAAATTGTACACAATTTTTACTCCTTCCTTTGCACAGTCTTACCATAGTTTAAAAGATTATATTGCACTTCTTCTCTTATAGATTTGTGAACGTGTCTCTAAACATATAAATCATAATCAAAAATAGTTTTTAGGAATGGAGTCTTTGCCACAAATTCAGTTTTTGTAAAACCTATATCTTTGCAACCTTATGATGTAAACCTTTGGTATTTCAAACTTCCATTATTTGATCTAACAGAATTCTTAGTTTGAAATATTAAAGGTCTACGACGTTGGATTGCAACGATATTGAAATTAGAAAATCAGAGTTTGTGGCAAAAAATTAGGATGCAAAACGTAATAAAGTAATAAAGTAACTAAACTAAGATATAAACCACAATTGTTAAGAAAATGTTCATAGAAGTAAAGAGTTATGAATTACTTATAGTGTTCGAAATACTGATTTTCAGATTTGATTATTAAACGTTAAAAAGTTGGAACTATATAAATTTAACTATTTATGTTATTAAGATTTTTTTTAAACTTACCCATTAGAAACCTTGTTTACGCTATACCCATTATTCACCTCCCCTTTGTACATAGCTTTCCTAGAAATTATAACAATAATATATAATACTAATAATAAAAATAATAATATTAATAATAATAATAATAATAATAATAATAAATTAATTTACCTTCGTCTCACTAGTCGGTCCCCTTTCTCAATATATTCATATGAGGATTTATCTCCATCCTTATTATGTGCTCTAAAAATATGCATTAAATTAAGGAACTGAATCTTTGCCAAAAACTCAAATTTTAAACTAAGATTATTTTATTCAACAACCCTTTAATATTTCAAACTAAGATTATTTTATCTAACAAACCTTTAATATTTCCAAATAAGATTATTTTATCTAATAAACCTTTAATATTTCAAACTAAGATTATTTTATCTAACAAACCTTTAATATTTCAAACTAAGATTATTTTATCTAACAAACCTTTAATATTTCCAACTAAGATTATTTTATCTAACAAATCTTTAATATTTCCAACTAAGATTATTTTATCTAACAAACCTTTAATATTTCCAACTAAGATTATTTTATCTAACAAACCTTTAATATTTCCAACTAAGATTATTTTATCTAACAGAATTCATATTTTGGAATATGACCATGGGTTCCAAAAATAAACAGATTAGAAAATCAGAGTTAAACAAGCTGTTAAACAGCATGGATGCACAAAAGTCAAGAGAAGCTGTCAATTAAAAAAGCTTCTCTTTAATTACTTTTAAACTTTGAATTCTATAAAAGCTTGTCAACAATCAAAATAAAACTCAAATAAAAGATTCGTCTTCTTTGTATTGATATAATCGACTGTCTCTATAAGTTAAAGCACCATCTTCCACTTTCCAACTTTTTTAGTGTTAAAATTGGACTGTCGCTGTAATTGACCTTTCATTTAAAGAGGTCGAGCAATGTAGGATTCACAACGGTACCCTTTAAACCTTTTTATGATTAAATATAAATATGAATGATATCGTCGTTTTTGAATCGAACAAAAATAGAAGCTCCTTTGAAATTACGCCTTGTAAAGGGAGTGTTCGTGAAAAATTAAAGGGGGTATAGGCTTACGTCGAAATATTATCGATGGTGATGGCACTACTGATCTTACTTCTATCTGTTGCGTCAAAAGGAAAAAATTGTTAAAACGACTCATACCATACAAAATCAGACAGTTGCAACATTCGAATCGGATCATAAAAAAATTAATTTAATTCGTAACAAAATATTTAGATATTACAACCTTTCATCATCGATAATTTTTCGACGCAATCGTATATAGTTGATACTTCAATATATTTTCCATTCATTTGATATAAGGTGTCTCTGCTCTCGATGCACTTAATGATTCCACGCGGCAGAGACACCTAGCGGAAAAATCGTCTTTTTTGTTGACATACCTGATAGCATAACTTCTCCATTGTATTGTTGGCTTAAAGTTTGTCGTTAGAAACCTCTTTATTCCCTGAACAAAATAATTCAGAAATTTTATTCGCGCCAATTCTATTCTAACAAAGAGTTTAAATTTGTATGCAAATTAAATTGTGCTAAGGCTACCCGGAGATGGGAATTTAAGATTTTATGTCTGGCTGAATTGATTACTGGTTGTGATTCAAGCTTAGAAATACTAATAAAAGATTCTGCAGTTCTTTGACAATCTAAGTTCCTCCATTATTAAAAGCGAGGCTGGACCAATAGAAAATTTGTACTCTAGATTTTAGGCAAACGCAAAATTCTGTTATACACAATGAACGTTTACATTTAATTCCGTACGGTCTTCCATACCACAGCATTTGAGTCTTCTGGCAGTTATTACGTTTTTAAATAATAAATTTAGTGCATTGCAATTGTGATTTCAAAAAATCTAGCGACGTCTTGCAAAATATAAATTTAAAGAACTTTATAATTAAGTTTGAATTGAAATAATAACGATTCCTTCTAACGAAAACTGCTAAACTTATTTTCCCCAAAACAAATTTAATCTTTCCTCTAAAAATAACTTGTTTTTGAAACATTATGCACAATAAAATGATGCACTGTCCATGACCTACTCTTTAAGTTCAAAAGGCGCCCATAATCGAAAATTTTCACTATCAAACGAGAAAATTGCATAATAGATGTTTTTTTTGTGGAAATCGGTATTGCTGAGGTAGTGATCTAGTTAACTTTGTGATTTTCTCATATTTTCTTATTTTTTAGACTACCCTAAACATTTTGTCTGGATGCCCACAATGCGTAAAATGCTGTAAAATGTTTTGTATAATGTAAAGCAGTTTATAAACTGAACTCACAATTAATTGATCTTTGATAAACTTATATAGCTTCTTTAAAGGAATGATCTTTCACGATTAACGATTAACGATTAACGATTAACGATTAACGATTAACGATTAACTGCCGGAAAACTCAAATGCATGGATCTGACTGTTCGGTTGTGGCTCATGGTTACCGGAAGACAAAAAAGAAAATATGTGGCATGGAATGGGAAAATCTAGTGGCTTATAGCCGCCTGCCTTCCCTCTGCTCCTGCTCCTGCGACTAAGGGGGAAGGAATTTCAAGTTTCAGCCCAAGTCTAGTTGCGTGTGTGAAACAACTAGTATACATTCGTACAGAAACCGAAACTGATTTAAATATGTATTACATAATTTGGTGAATTCTAAAGTACAATTTTTCTATTGGCCTTACCTAACCTTTATAAAAAGGAGGTCAGTAAAATGTTTAGAAAATTGATTGAACTACAGTTGTTGGGAATAATATCAATACTATGAAGACGACGTTCAATTTAAATTTTGATTTATGTCAAGCTGCTAAATAGCATGGATACACAGAAACATAGAAGTCAAGAGCGTTCAATCAAAAAAGCTGCTCTTTGATTACTTGCAAACTTGTAATTCGAAAAAAACTTGTTAACAATTAGAATTTAAGTAAAAAGTCGTCTTTATTGTAGCGATATTTAATAAATAATGTTTCAGTTATACAACTTTTTATGGTTTTTACGATTTTGTGACTTAAATCATAAATAATGGAGATAAGTAGCGTAGAAATAAACGGATAAAAAACATAAAATCAATATCATTTTTTAAGATGGCTTATTCAGATTAAAAAAAAAACTAATAAAAGTATGGTTGATTAGTTAAAATATCAATACACATTTAAACGAATAATGAGGATGGATAAAAATAGGATGAATAAATAAATTAATGAATGAAAATAACCTGTACTGATGTATCCCTATCCCCCTGTATCCATGAGTTTACAAGGGTTAACATCATCATACAAGGCACAGCAGATATACAGACCATTGCCATAAACCATCCAATACCATTGGCCCATTCTACAATCAAATTGATTAATTTCTTGATTAAGCCTTATGCTCAGATTAGAACTCTATTTGTAACTGGATAAATATACTCCCTTTGTACCCAGATAAGTAAAACATTTGTGGCAAAGGGGTAAGGGGTTCATATGTAGCCCAGGAGTAGCAGAGAATAAAAATTTATACCTGGATAGATATATTCCCCTGAGGTAAGGGGTTCATATGTAGCCCAGGAGTAGCAGAGAATAACAATTTATACCTGGATAGATATATTCCCCTGAGGTAAGGGGTTCATATGTAGCCCAGGAGTAGCAGAGAATAACAATTTAAATACCTGGATAAATATATTCCCCTGAGGTAAGGGGTTCGTATGTAGCCCAGGAGTAGCAGAGGATAACAATCTATACCTGGATAAATATATTCCCCTGAGGTAAGGGGTTCATATGTAGCCCAAGAGTAGCAGAGAATAACAATCTATACCTGGATAGATATATTCCCCTGAGGTAAGGGGTTCATATGTAGCCCAGGAGCAGCAGAGAATAACAATTTATACCTGGATAGATATATTCTCCTGAGGTAAGGGGTTCATATGTAGCCCAGGAGTAGCAGAGAATAACAATAATGACCAAGGGAGACAGGAAACAATAGAAGAATCCCAGGAACGGTTTAGCTTTTTGTAACCATGATGCCCTTTAACAATGTATGTAAATAAATATATTTTTTTCTATAAGAAGACGACTTTCACACTTAATTTATGCCTTTAAAGAGTTCAACGAACCTATACACAGCAATTGTGCAGTATAAACTGACCTATTTAACTTAATAAGTGATTTAGTAAGTTACTATATATTTGATTTGTAAAAACATTTAATAAACTTGAGTAGTAAGATGTAATGTCGTCTTCCTATTCCACGGTTTACTGGTTCTCACTCTATAGGTTTTGGAATATGAAAGAAGCATCTCTTTAAAACAGCATGAATTGCATGTGAGTGTGACCATATCAGATTCATAATTGGAAGATTTCATCTGGTTTTTTCACTTGAACAGTTTTTAATTCTGACTAATTTTTTTTATTTCTGAAGCAAAAAGATTTTAATCGCACTATTGTGATCTGGACATGCCACTTTCTAAATAAAGGGACGGACATAGTTTTCAGGAAAATATTGGTTTGAAGGTGTCCTAACAGAGTCTGAGATGTTTTTTTACATGACAAAATCCGATTTTCAATAAGATTGCTTTTGTAACATGTTGCGAAATTGTTTATCTGACCAATGAGATTTACCAAAACAATTTTTCAAAATGAGATTTACCAAAACAATTTTTTAAGATTTACCTAAACAATTTTTCAAAATGAGATTTACCAAATTTTTCAAAATGAGATTTACCAAAACAATTTTTCAAAATGAGATTTACCAAAACAATTTTTCAAAATGAGATTTACCAAAACAATTTTTCAAAATGAGATTTACCAAACAATTTTTCAAAATTAGATTTACCAAAACAATTTTTCTAAATGAGATTTACCAAAACAATTTTTCAAAATGAGATTTACCAAAACAATTTTTCAATATGAGATTTACCAAAACAATTTTTCAAAATAAGATTTACCAAAACAATTTTTCTAAATGAGATTTACCAAAACAATTTTTTTAGACAAAATTTATCATTCATCAACATTTAAAGAAATGAGCTAAATTAAGTTGAATTTGGCTCCGGTGCTCCAACAAGTTTTGTTAGATGAAAATTTGACATCTCTTAGAGTAAAGTCACTATAAATCCCGTCTACTTACATTCCCTGGAGATTATTTAATTCAATATGGTTCAGTTACAGTTTAAAAATTTGATAAAAAAACATTTGCGCATGAATTTACTCACCCTGTCATCTCCACAAGGTCCTCAATGTATTGATTGAACCCGTAGACGTAGGAGATGATCATGAGCTCTGCAAACCCAATGAACAGGTAGGGCCAGGTAGCAGCGTAGTAATCCAACAGATTCAGTACATACCTTATAAGGGAGAGACAGGGTGTCCCACGAAACATGACAGTAGGTGAATAGTTTAGAATGTCTTCTTCAATAGTTTGTTAAGTTGATTGATACCAAGACAGTAATAAAAATATTATATGGGAGTCATATTATAGTAAACTTATTTCAAAGTTTTAAAATATATTTGAGCAAAAGAATCTTTTAACGAAATAAACTGCAAAAAAACCTTTAATATCATAATACAGTATATCGTATATGTAAGACGACATAAAAACTATTTATCAACTGTCATGTTTCTTGGGACACCCTGTAGTTGAACTGAGTGTGCAGTATATATATCGACAAATTTTAGCATTCATTTGATAACAATGAGAAGATTTTACGGTTTATAAGAGGCTATTCGTTTGTCAAATTTCGCCAGAAAAGATGGTCCGCAGGAGAAATTTTTTTTTAAAATTTATTTAATAATCTTTTAAATAAACAATTGAAAGAAAATCATGCTTTCATATTTTGCCAAAGTCTTCATTTTGCAGGCTTACAAATTCAAAATAGTTTACAACACTTCCCGTTTTGATATTTGTTGTGAATGATTAAAATAAGCAATCCAAATAAAATGGCGCGAAGCACCCTGAATTAAACCTACCCTCCTCCAGGACAAGTTAGGGGAAGGCCCCGGAATTAAACCTTCCCTCCTCCAGGACAAGTGAGGGGAAGCACCCTGAATTTAACCTACCCTCCTCTAGGACAAGTGAGGGGAAGCACCCTGAATTTAACCTACCCTCTTCCAGGACAAGTAAGGGGAATAAACCTACCCTCCTCCAGGACAAGTAAGGGGAAGCACCCTTAATTAAACCTACCCTCCTCCAGGACAAGTGAGGGGAATAAACCTACCCTCCTCCAGGACAAGTAAGGGGAATAAACCTACCCTCCTCCAGGGGAATAAACCTACCCTCCTCCAGGACAAGTAAGGGGAAGCCCCACTAGGAATCCAACTATACAGATTCCAGCAACAATATAAAGTTTCCATTTTCTCCAACTAAACAAAATAGTTTTAAAATAAATATTAAAATATAATTTTATTTTTCCAGGCTCAAGTTGATACAAAGAGTGTTATGTCATAAATATTGTTTAATAGATCCTATCGCAACTCAACCTTTTTTATCAAATTGCTTTTACTTTCTTAAGTCAGTTTTTTCTTCTTGTTTTGGGTAAGTTTCCTAACATAATATTAATTCAGAAATTTGCCATTTCATTGGAAGTTTAATTCCAAAGATCGCTTTCTCAGTGATAAAAAAAACTTTTTGTTTTGAAAACCATTAAACAAATTTCAATAAAAATAAAAAAGGAAAAAACTGACAAAAAAAAGAAATGTCAAATATTCATCTGACAAAATTTGTTAAAGCACCAGCCAAATTCAACTTATAGCACAAGTCGTCAAATTAAATTATACAAAATAAAAAAAAAAATATTGCAACAAATTTTGTTAGATGAAAAGTTGACATTTCTTAGAGTGCATTATCATTTTTGATTCAATCCTTTGATTCTGTTTTCTTTGACAATTACCTTGGCATGAAGTCTAGTATTCCTGTCAATATAGTTTCTACAATAGCAAACTGGGAATCAAGACCTAAATATATTTTAATTAAATTTGTCAAACAGAATACTAAAATAATCAAATATTTTTAAAATATAAATTCTTTATTTAATAACCGATTTTTGAAAACTGAACACTCAAAAAATCAAATGAGAGAAATTTTTTAACCAAAACGCTTAATAATAAGATAAAAAACAACGAACTCAAATTTTCCAATCTTTATATCTTTTCAACCTGATGGTGTAATCCTTTGATGTTTCAAACTTAGATTTTTTTGACCTAACAAAATTAATAGTTTTCAATATGAAAGGTCTACGACATCGGGTTGCAAATATATAGGGATTTAAAAATTAGAGTTTGTGCCAACAAGTCAGTTCCTTTGGGTCACATTTCATTATTTTTATCTATGCTTTTTGTGTTGGTTTATCGGTTTGTATTAAAAAAAGGTTAAAACCATTTGGGATCAAACTTTCTGTGAGATGAGGAAAAAAATGTCACTTCAAACTTGGGTTTCAAGCGAAAGAAAACTTTTGGGAAAAAATGCTAAATTTTTGTTCGTATTTTTTTCGCGAAATTTTCGCATTTCTTATATCGCGAAAATTTTTGCATTTTGTGCAAGCAAACAAAATGCGAAAAAATGCAAAATTTTCGCGAAAATTACAAAATTTTCTCGAAACTATTTATTCTTTTCGCTAAAAACCCTACTTCAAACAAAAGTTTTCTGAAAAATAAGAAAATTCTCAATAAATAAATAAATAAATAAATAAATTCAATAAACGGGACAATTTGCGATTTGTTTTTAGTTGCATTTGTAAAATATATGCATTGCGGGGAACGAAGACATATTATCACACGCGAAGCACGAAAAAAGATAAATGTTTTAATCTTAATATTCGTTACCAAGTGTGAACAGCATAAGAAAGAAGAGAATTGCCCACAGGGTTGGTAGAGGGAGTCTTGTTACAAGATCAGGGTAGGCAATAAACGCTAATCCAGGGCCATCTCTAAACAATACAAATATAAACACAAAAAAATTGATATTTAGATTGTCGTGTTTGTTTTGGTGAACTGAACGCAAAGTTCTCCCTAATCAAAACTGAACTGAACGCAAAGTTGTGCTAAGATACAATAGTTATGCCTTATTAAAAAACTATGGTATTTAAACGAACATTACGTTTTTTTTGAACTTTAGAAAAACAATGTCGTTTATTAATTTTTCTACGTCGTTCACAAAACCACAAAATATCCGCTGCACTTGATCATGAATAAGCTTGATTGGCGGAATTACAAAAATCAATTCTTTGTCTCAAACTTTTCATGATATACTGAAAAATCTCAAACATATTAAAAGTGCTTCTAATATTTGTATTATTTAATCAAACTTACTTGACCACATCTTCTACATTTAGTCCAAGTTCTAGTGCCATAAACCCTAGAATCAAGAAGTAGTTTGGCACTGCAGATAGACTGGAAATCGATTATAGTAGCACTTTAATAAGGTGAAGTAGCAGCGAACCCTTTATTTTAAAAAAAGAAAAACTTCTAATGGCGTCTTATTTATTATACCATTTTGTCGATTGTTTCTTAAATACTTTGATAATCTTCAAATTATCTGGTAAAAACAAGCCTAAGACAGAAAGACCTAAAGAGAGAAAGACCTTAAGACAGAAAGACCTTAAGACAGAAAGACCTTAAGACAGAAAGACCTTAAGACAGAAAGACTTTAAGACAGAAAGACCTTAAGACAGAAATACCTTAAGACAGAAATACCTTAAGACAGAAAGACCTTAAGACATAAAGACCTTAAGACAGAAAGACTTTAAGACAGAAAGACTTTAAGACAGAAAGACCTTAAGACAAAAAGACAGTTTTTCCAGATATATTTGTTTAACGAAAGAATGCCTAATTGTACTGATTTGGTTTGCTCTGCATAGCAAAGTGTTATAACATTCAATTATAAATTTTGCAAAACTTCGATTTTTGGAGCCTCATCATAGCAAAAAAATAATCCAAAGACAATACCCAACATTTACTGACATGATATGGAAAATTGTTTTTTGTGGACAAATTTTTTCAATATTAAGAAGAAGTCGAATTACGTAGATTAAGTTAATGCAGGTTTAAGTTCAAGTGACGTGGTTCATCTGAGACCCCATACAGATGTCGTCGTAAATATTAATACACTGAAGACGACTTTCGATTTAAATTTTGATTTCTAACAGCATAGATTAACACAAACATGGAAGCAAAGTAATTAACGAATCAAATAACCATTTCTTTTTGTTGACTTGTAAACTTTTAATTCAAAAAAAAGCTTGTTAACAACCGAAACTTGGATAAACAAGTCATCTTCCGTGTATTGATTTAAACGCCGACTCTGTTTGATAGATTTAGCTTGTTTACTACTCCTTGCCTAGCACTGAGAAGATGGCGAACCCAGCAGTGAATGAGGTTAAACAGTTTCCTATTGTCACAATCAGAGTATCCCTGATAAACAATATACATAGATTCAGCCTGGTTCATGCTTCATTCATTTTTATACAGGGTCGACTTTCAAGTGTTGCAGAGCCTTGGGCTTTGATTTTACCGCTCTAACTAACTTTTGCTCTTCTTTAGCCCTTCTTTACATTTTAGCACTGTAAATCACTTGTTTTAACTTTGGCTTTAAAGATGCAATTGGCAAAATTTTCATCGATTTTCTCGTGTTATTATTTCGTATTATTAAGAAATAAATTATAGCTGGTTACCTAATTAAGTATATTTTTAAGAATGATTTATAGCAGGTTTCCTAAGGATATTATTATTAAATGGATTATAGCAGGTTACCTAATTAAGTATATTTTTAAGAATGATTTATAGCACGTTTCCTAAGGATATTTTTATGGAATGGATTATAGCAGGTTACCTAATAAGTATATTTTTAAGAATGATTTATAGCAGGTTTCCTAAGGATATTTTTAAGAATGATTTATAGCAGGTTTCCTAAGGATATTTTTAAGAATGATTTATAGCAGGTTTCCTAAGGATATTTTTAAGAATGATTTATAGCAGGTTTCCTAAGGATATTTTTAAGAATGATTTATAGCAGGTTTCCTAAGGATATTTTTAAGAATGATTTATAGCAGGTTTCCTAAGGATATTTTTAAGAATGATTTATAGCAGGTTTCCTAAGGATATTTTTATGAAATGGATTATAGCAGGTTTTCTAAGGATATTTTTATGGAATGGATTATAGCAGGTTACCTAAGTATATTATTATGGAATGGATTATAGCAGGTTACCTAAGTATATTATCATGGAATGGATTATAGCAAGTTACCTATGTATACAAGTAAGCAAGTATACTATTATGGAATATATTATAGCAGGTTACCTAAGTATATTATTATGGAATAGATTATATCCGGTTACCTAAGTTTATTATTATGAAATAGATTATAGCAGGTTACCTAAGTATAATATCATGGAATAGATTATAGCAGGTTACCTAAGTATATTATTATGAAATAGATTATAGCAGGTTACCTAAGTATATTACTATGGAATAGATTATAGCCGGTTACCTAAGTTTATTATTATGAAATAGATTACAGCAGGTTACCTAAGTATAATATAATGGAATAGATTATAGCAGGTTACCTAGGTATATTATGGAGTAGATTATAGCAGGTTTTACCTAAGTATATTATAATGAAGGATTTACAGTAGGCTACCTAAGTATAATACTATAGCAGGTTACCTAAGTATATTTTTATGTAATATATTACAGCAGGTTACCTAAGTATATTATTATGGAATATATCATAGCAGGTTGCCTATGTATATTATTATGGAATGGATTATAGCAGGTTACCTAAGTATATTATTATGGAATGGATTATAGCAGGTTACCTAAGTATATTATTATGGAATATATTATAGCCGGTTACCTAAGTATATTATTATGGAATATATTATAGCAGGTTACCTAAGTATATTATTATGGAATGGATTATAGCTGGCTAGTGTAATAAGCCCTCCTCCTGCCACTGATAATGAGAAGAATATCTGTGTTGCAGCCGCCTCCCAAACCTGCAACATTTAAATAACTGGATATTAATCGTTGGTTCGTTTAGATAAAAAGTATGTTTGAACCAACTTCATCAATTTAAACTAAAATCCGTGACATTTATAGTGTTGTGATGTAGACAGAAAAACGGCACTTTCAAAAGACACATTCAATCTGAAATTATAACAGAAAAATTCAAGCCTTCTCAGATTAAAACGGTCGATACTAGGATGTTAAAGAAGAAAGTAGAACATTATAATAAATCATTTTTGCATTTCTATACTAGATGTGGGGGGGGGGGTATAATAAATTTGGAATTTGGGTAGATAATAAAAATATAAATTGTCACACTCACAACTCACAAAAAGAGCATTTTTATAAAACTTTAGGCTACATCTAAAAGATTAGAGCCTAACTACATGTAGATCTGGATACAGATAGAAGTGTATCCCCTGGTACCGGTTGGATTGATTACTTTAATATCCGCTAGTTTAGTAGGATCTGGATACAGGTAGAGGTGTATCCCCAATGGTAGGATTGATTACCTTAATATCCGCTAGTTTATCAGGATCAGGATACAGATAGAAGTGTATCCTTTGGTAGGGTTACCTTGATATCCGCTAGTTTAGCAGGATTAGGATACAGATAGAAGTGTATCATTGGTAGGATTACCTTAATATCCGCTAGTTTATCAGGATCAGGATACAGATAGAAGTGTATCCTTTGGTATGATTACCTTGATATCCGCTAGTTTAGTGGGATCTGGATACAGATAGAAGTGTATCATTGGTATGATTACCTTGATATCCACTAGTTTAGTGGGATCTGGATACATATAGAAGTGTATCATTGGTAGGATTACCTTTATATCCGCTAGTTTAGTGGGATCTGGATACAGATAGAAGTATATCCCCTGGTCTGCTCCAGGAAGTGTTACAGCTCTCCCAAGAAGGATGAAAAGTACAACGTACGGAAATGTAGCAGTTACATACACAACCTTGCCACTAGATTTTATCCCCTAAAATTATTAAAATCAATTAGTATTACGAAATGTCCATTGAATTCTTAAAAATCTAAGGTAGTAAACATGGAAATGTAAATCCACCAAACTCTAGGATATAAAATAAAATGGCGGCAGTACAAACCACCCAATATCCAAGAGGACTGATTTCTCAAAGCTATCCTACCTTAAACAAGCAGAGGAAAATGATGATCCAGGCTAAAAGTAAACTTAGCACAAGACCCCATAAAGGTTTTCCCATTTGATCAGGCTCTAATCCTTTACTTTCCTAAATACAAATTGTACAAACAAAGCTTTATTTAAAAACCAATTTCTTTCTGTGAATTACCTGCCAAACACTCCGTTTTAGATACTGATCACTACTAGTTGACCGGCGGCCTGCAGGCAGGTCAAATGGTTTTGTTATGCTGAAAACATTATTGCATCTCATTTTTGATTTAATTTTAAATTTATTTTATTTATAAGAAATTGAGTCTTTGCCACAAACTGAAGATTTCTCATCCCTATTTCTTTGCAACCTGACGATCTAAGCCTATGATATTTCAAACTTAGAATACTTGATCCAACTGAATTCGTAGTTTGAAATATCTAAGGTCTACGACATTGGGTTGCAAAGATAAAGGGTTATCACTCTAGTATGCTAAGTCCATTAGCACCTGATCCAATCAGGGTGCAGCCATATGTTTGGTGTCTATTCTGAACCAATAGAAATTGCATAGCGGTAACATCTATCTTTCTATCTATCTCATTATCCAATTAGAGATAAATCCTTATATCGTCGTTATAACAGCTAATGGTTAGAAAATCTAAATTTGTGGAAAACATTCATTTCCTTTGTATCTTTATCACATAAGTTAGATAATCTTTTTTTTACTAAACCATTGAGATCGGAACTTAAATGTCGATATTGTTAATCTTGAACTCTTGATCTCGACATCAATGATACGCTTGATCTCGATATCAATTATGTGAATCCATGAGGATAAATTCTTGATTCCAAGATTCACAACACAACTTCTGATCACTTGGCATTAGTTGTATTTTCTAATTCTTATATCTATGCAACCTGGTGGTGTTACAATGAACAATTTTCATATTTCAAACAGTTACTATTCAATCTAAAACAGATTTCATGGTTTGAAATATCAAAGGTCTACGCAATCAGGCTGCAACAATATAGGGATTAGAACATAGAGGTTTTGTTAAATAGTGAGTTGTACTAATAGTTGTCCTAATAGTTGTCCTAATAGTTGTCCTAATAGTTGTCCTAATAGTTGTCCTAACTAAAAGTTGTCCTAATAGTTGTTTTAGCTAATAATTTTTGTGCAAAACATTTAAGTTCGTGACATTTTTTTCATGACATTAATTTAGTTTATAAAATACCTGTCAATTGCGCCAGGAGTATCATCACAATATGTACTGTTAATATAAATACAGTCAACCTGATCGTCCATCAATTATTTCAAGTATTAAAGGGACTGTAAACATAATTTCAAGTAACCCTCAGTTCATAGATGAGCATTTCTGATTCCCAACAGCAACCTTAAAAGGTTTGTCTGATTAAGTTTTAATTAAAAATCCAAGTTTTTGCTTTAAAAACTCATTTTACAACTGAGGTTTCTCTAAAAAAGAGACAATTGCAACTTCCCAAAGGTTAGGTTAGGCCCTCTAAGGCGCAGCAGGCTGCAGTGGGGGCTGAGCGCTGCGACTAGAACAGGCTGGGGGCCGAGCGCTGAGGCTAGGACAGACTTGGTAAGTTGCCGCTAGGTAAATGGCACATTTGGGAAGAATTGCCACTTGGGAAAATGCCTTTGGGAAAGTACCTAACACCTTTTAATAGAGGGTCACTTAAAAGTATTACGAAGGAATAGAATATAACAGGATGTTCTTACTCTGTCTCATTGTGAATAATTAATGATTTATGGCGAATTCCTTAATGTCTGTTCCATTTTTAAGTTTCTTATCCTTTGTGTGACCATACCTAAAATAATTATAAACACTGAAAGTAAATTGTGCAAAAAAAAATTAAATAACAAACATTTTGGACTCTCATTTATATCTCCTAATTATGCCATTTTAGGTTTCTGCTTTATGAAAAAATAGTATTTTAAACGTTAAACAACGAAAATGGGAACGAAAATTTTTTTGTCTCATTCATTCCCCTGTTTAATAATTTAAAAAAAAATTATGTTTAAAATTAAATCTTATAGAAGTTTTCTTTTAAAGTTACCAATAAGTATAGTTGCTAGAAATATAGTCCATGAGCTCAGTATCGTTTGTACAGGTCCTACAAAAAGTAAAATATAATTAAATATATTTTTTTCATTTTCACACATATCAATAAAATTTGTTATGTATTTCGGGGAGATTTGTGGTAAAAAATGTAGGTTTTAGATATGTCAAAAGTTTACACCAACAGGTTAAAAAGCCAGAGAGGTTAGAAAGTTTGAGTTTGTGACAAAGACTCAATTCCTTTTATGTGGTATATCAATACGTTTACCTATATAGAAAGATCTTTCGATTGCATGTATTAAAAAACTTTCTAATTATTATTTCATTTTCTTTATAATAATTGAAAAATAAATTATTTTATCGTCATAATAGTTCTTAGATTTTGCACACTATTCTTTAAGAAGATTTGATTTAATATTCTCATGTAATTTCATTAAAGGTTTCCAACCTGTTAATATAAATTAGATCTGTAGATTCATTTCTTCTGTTCACACAATCCTTGTATGATTTAAATATCAAGAAATTAGGTTGCAAAATTGTAAGGATTAGGAAATAAGAGGTTGAGACCAGAAGTTTTTTGTTTAAGATATTTTAAAAATGCCAAAAACCATGTAAAAAAGTGTATAACTTTTTTATGTTTAACTATAGTTCACAGGATATAATAATCTGTTTAATACTTTTTTCAGAATAAAACTGTTAAATATTTCTATCAGAATAAAACTGTTAAATATTTCTATCAGAATAAAACTGATAAATATTTCTATCAGAATAAAACTGTTATATATTTCTATCAGAATAAAACTGTTAAATATTTCTATCAGAAACAAATCAACGCCAGTTTCTAAAAATTCAACCCATGTCAGTTTAGGCGTATTGAATTGATAAGGATTAGTTACTATTCAGTATTTGATTAAATTTGTTATTAACATGTTTATAGTCTTATTTTTTACAATCTTTATTGCTAGGAAAGATTTAACAAAAAGTAACTTGTTTAAAGTTTAAATTATTAGCAATATTTTTTTCCATTTTTCCTCCTTTTCTTTTAATAATAAAATGTCGCAAAAAAAATAGTTGAAACTATTTCAAAAGAGTTTCCTGATTTTAATGAATTTGAGCTGTGTCGCTGCAACATCAGCCATTAAAAAAAACCGAGGCGACATTTCTTGAGTAAAAGATAGAGTAAAGAGTAACGACGACATTTATTCAGAAGTTTTCTAGTTTTCACAGTATTCTTGTATTAAGTCTTTATGTATTAGAACCGCTGTAGTTAAAGCAGGTTAGAAAATTTACATAAATTAGTTTATTATATAATTAATCTCTATCCATAATTTGAAGGAAATATGATCACAAAAAACATTGAGATTAAGGCCATTTAAGTCAACTAAAATTGATTTGCACTCCGATGATATTCCTTTCAAAATTATTGAAGACAAATCCAAAAAAAATAGTTTTTGGGAATTTTGGGATGATGCGTTGATCTCCATCTTTGCATACCTATAGCTACCTACGGATTAATTTCATTCCTCGTCGATATTCCGTAGCAGGCATACCCTGCAGGGATAACTTAATTCTGGGATGAAGCCTTAATCCTCAAATTCAAAATTGCGCACTTTGAATATCGAGATCAAGTGTTTAAGATTAACGTTACTCAACACATTTGTTCTAACTCTGCGTGTTATTTAAAAACATGAACAATCTCTTTAAATTTGTTCTGTTTTAACACGAATTAGAATAATACAGGATTATCCACAAAGGATGAGACAACAGAGACGACTTGAGATTTAGCACAGAAAGAAACAAATTTACAATGAATATAAAGAAACAGACAGTATCAGTTCCGTACAGTCGTCTTTAAACAGACAGTATTAGTTCCGTACAGTCGTCTTTAAACAGACAGTATCAGTTCCGTACAGTCGTCTTTAAACAGACAGTATCAGTTCCGTACAGTCGTCTTTAAACAGACAGTATCAGTTCCGTACAGTCGTCTTTAAACAGACAGTAGCAGTTCCGTACAGTCGTCTTTAAACAGACAGTATTAGTTCCGTACAGTCGTCTTTAAACAGACAGTATCAGTTCCGTACAGTCGTCTTTAAACAGACAGTAGCAGTTCCGTACAGTCGTCTCTGAAGTCCTTTATCCTTTGTGGCTAACCTTGGAGTTGCCGCAAAAGAATTCCCACCGTTAATCCAATCCCTCCCCATTTAACATTTTGGAACACTTAAAAAAATAATTTTATGCAAATCATTAGATGGGCCTGAAGATACCAAGTGCAGTACAGTTAACGGTACAACTTGTGTGTTTCCATTTTACCACGGAGGCAAACAGTACAATTCGTGTACAACAAGGTAAATAAGAAAGCAGGACTATTTTTTTTGAAAAAATGTAGAAAAATGAACTTGTTTTTCTGGGACTATAAAAATACAAACATATATTTTTGCAAAAATACGAACAAAGTATTATTGAAAAAGTGAGTTTTTACAAAAGAATCAGAGTAAATTGATTTTGTTTACCTAGATATTATACAACTAGCCAGCGCTGCAAAGGTTACTAAAAGTTTCTCCCACCGTTGGCTTTGAACGATTTTACCATGAAACTAAATTTTCCCTATTAAAGCCGACCCACTCAACTCAGAGTCTCAAAAACATTTCCCTGGGTCTCCCGAGTTTCCCTATCTAAATTTGAGGCAAATCGGTCCAGGGGTTCCTGAGTTATGATCGGACAAACAAACAAACACCAAAGCATAGATTACAGGTATGTAGATATATGATCAACCATGGGCTAAATAGACTCCTGAGGCTCAATCTTAAATACTTGTGATGCCAAAGCATCTCCACCCCTATGAGCTCTATACCCCCCCTTTCCTTCTATTTTACTTTCCTTTTTTTTACAGAGAATCTGCAGTTGGAATCCCATGGTGTCGAACTGTTAAACTAGGTAAATATTTGATGTTAGGTACTTTCCCAAAGGATTTGTCCCAAGTGGCAACTTCCCAAGGGCATTTTCCCAAGTAGCAACTTCCCAAGCGGCAATTTCCCAAGTTTGTCTTAGCCGCGGTTTGCGGCCCCGTATCCCATCCTAGCCGCAGCGCTCGGCCCTCATAGCAGCCTGTGGCACCTCACAGGGCCTAACCTAAGCTTTGGGAAGTTGCCGTTTGGGAAATTTCACATTTGGGATATTGTGCCCATGGAATTTGTCACGTGGAAAGTCGCCCTTAGGAAAATGTTTTTGGGAAAGTACCTAACACCAAATATTTTTATTTAAAATGTAGATAAAGCTTAAACATAATTTGTTAACGTAAAAAAGATGCATCTTCAAAAGAAAAAAAAGTTATCAGCAGTTTACTGTAATTACTGGGCTGAGACATAAAAAAAGTGTGAAACAAATATCTCTTAATGTTGATCCCGAATATTAAAATTTAATTAAACTACGTGCTGCAAGTTAAGTTTTTACAATTTAAAAAAATATATTTTAAATTTTTTTAGTTTTTTTTTTATTAAAACTTCTCGTTTTTTCACATTCTAATCCTCTTTTTTGATCATTCAACGAGCCACAAACATTCAATGATGCAAGGTCATACAAAAATTTTGATCGGTTCGGCCGTTTTGACGTTTATTGAATACAAACAACAAAACAGATAATCGAAATTTTAAAAGATCTTTTTCTATTTTTAAAAATATTTTAGACCCTAAATTTCAAGGAGTTTTACCAGAAAGTTGGGATTATTGTACCAGGTATATATAATCAATAAAGCAGAAAATAGTTTTATAAATTAGTTTTTTTATAAAAGGTTGATAATTATTTACATCCAATTTAATTTTCTTTTGCAAAAAGGAATTTTTAATTTCCAAAAAAGTGGTAGTTTTAAGAATACGCACAACGGATGAAAACGCGCAAATTCTGCAGAGCCTAATGTTAATTTTCTTAATTTTTCCGACGTTAAATAACGAAACATATCCTGCTGGTGGCCGGAATCATGGGTCAGTAATGTGGGTCAAAAGGCAGTAAAATAAATATTGTTCCATTCTGAAACTTCTTAACACTTTTTAGCTTTTCATATTTGTGAAAAGGAATATTGTTGTAGTGCGTGTAAAGTCTTATCAACTGTATGTAAACCAGTCACAAAGGAATGTTCGTGTAACTCTCAAGTAAAGCAGGTTAAATATTATTTACAATTTTGCTTTTATAATTTGCTTTTTTATAGAAGAATCAATCTTTGCTTGAGTAATTTTCAAACCGTTTGAAATTTGATATTTAAAATAAAAATTATAAAAAATAAATAACCAAAGTTTGAAATATCAAAAAATTTACATCATCACGTTGCAAAGATATGGGGATGGGGAAATTTTGTATTGTCAATTTGATCAAAAGTTGTAATTTGTTTAAATATCCTTTCTTATGAATCTAGTTTTCCAGGTTTGTCACGAGATGGATGAAAATGGAGAAATAATCTCAACCTTCTGTGTTTACATTAACCAAGGTAGGTTTTTTTATTACCGACTTTTGACCAACATTACCAATCCAGGATTACCACGACAGAGGGACGTTAAGGTACTTTACGTCCCTCGGGGCAATTAAGTAAAATAACATTGCGCATTTTCATATCAACTACTTTTTTGGGAAATTAAACTTTTTACTAAACCACGGGTTTCCTCCGCCAATTTTGCTGCGCTCTGGATGTTTTGTACGCAAATTGGTCGTAGTTTAAATTGCACCCTGCGACCGACGGGTTTCCCGACGCTCTAGCACCCTCGTATGTAAAGCGATCTATGGGAACCCTTGGTAAGTCTAAATTCCCTCGACTAAAGAAGTAAAAAGAGAAAAAATTAATAATAAAAAAAATGTTTAGGTAGGATACAGAATGTGAATACAGGGCTCCCCGCCTGTAATTTAGAATGTCAAGACTGCCTTAATGCATATACAAGCAGAACAGGTATTAACAAGCAGTTAAATAAATTATTAACAATTCAGGGGCAGAACTTAATGAAGTTATAGGTGATTCAAATTTGAACCGGCCGGCAGAAGGCAGTTCAAATTCATTAAATTTGGTCCAGATGTGCTGAGATTTATTAAGATACAGTCCAAGATTATTATTTCCGGCACTTTTGTATAAAGTTTTTAAAGTTTTGATTATCGAATAATTTTGCTATAATTTGTTGATGAATAAAAATATTTAGTTCTGAATTTTGGGACATTCTATTAAACTACAAAACGTTTATTATTATCTTTAGAACTTTGAAGGATTTTTTGTGACAAAAATTAGAGATTATTCTGGAATTTCCCATTAAATTAATTCTTAAAGAGACTGTAAGCGTAAATACAAGTGACCCTTCATTAAAATATAGCAATGCCCGATTCACAATGGTACCCTTAAAAACTATATCTAATCAAGTCTGAATTAGATATCCATGTTTTAAAACTGATCATTTTCAGTTGTGGTTGCACTAAGAAAGTGACTTTCAAATTTATACTGCGGCGAAAGACCATAGCACTCTCAGTATTGATCAGATTAAGGTTTCAAGGGTACCGTTGAGAATCAGGACTTGTCATCTGTGCATGAGAGGTCGCTTGAAATTATGCTTATTATAGCTCTTTTAAGATTACTTTTTGGTACAGGTGGGTTACTGTTCGGTGTCTGCAATGACATGAACTGCATCATTTTTGCCGGTACAACTGCATTGCTCTGCCTTGTATGTATTGTACTGCTTGTACTTGCATTACGAGCTAGACAGGTTAGCATATTTCAAGGTGGGGTTGGATAGGTTTAGCGTACACCTAGACTTAGATCTCGAAACTTCATGAAAGTGTCAGACAGTTTTGTAGATACAAAAATTGTGTTAAGAAATATTATTTTATGTGGTTTCTTTACATTCTCTTTTTGTTTTCTGCTTTTTTAAATTAAAATCTACGCAAATGTATACACCCCAAAAAGAAAACTCGGGAGTTTTGTTCAACGATACTCTCTTAAATTTCCAGTATTAGGACTGCTAAAGACTTTGTTTACAAATTGTTGTTTGTTTACTTTAAGCCTGAAACATTATAAACCTCAAATAGATTATCAAGTACAATAGGTGGCAACAGAGAAATAACCAATTATACACGACGTCACAAGTGTCAAATTTAACAAGAAAAAACCGAAATTTTCTCACATTAGTTGACAATCTACACTCTACATTCCTAAAGTCCACGGTAAAATGCACAAAAACATTATCAACCTCAAATAGATTATCAAGTGAAATAGGTGGCAACAGAGAAATGGACCGTTGATACACTATGTCTCTAGTGTCCAATATAACAAGAAAAACGAAATTTTTTCATATTTGTTGACATGTTTTCCAATATTAAATAAAAAAGTGTAAAAAACAGAAAAAATAACACATAAAATTGCTCTTATTTTACTGTAAGATAAGCACTTTATTCTAAAATTATCACTATTTTTGATAATTTTGTCGGACAAAAAAAACTGAATTGACACTTGTGACGTCAGAATACAGCTGTACTGAGAGTGTACAAATTCTACGTTGCCATCTATTGTACTATAGACGACTAGAAACTATTTAATTTAATTTAATTTAATGATTTTACAAACTATAAAAACACGTTTGGACATTAGAGAAACCCACAAACCCGATTTAATTTTGCTTTCGTTTGATATGTTTGAACACGGAAAAGGATAATTACAACTGCAGTATGCGATAGAAGTTGTTATTTTGCAATTGAATGCAGAAATAAATATAAAAATGCTAAATTTAGAGACGTCTGTATTTTTCTGCCTTTTACATTCATAATTTGCAAAACTAAACTTTAAATGGGTCATTTAATTCAACGATCTTTTTGGGCTCATTTGCAATAAAAGGCAAAAAAAAAAATGCTAACTGATATTAAGTTGGAATAACATTATATCGCCAAACAAATTCAACATTATCAAAATGTTTGATAATATTGTAAATTCAAAATTCAGTTAATAATGTACATATTATGGACAGCAACTGTATAATTCAGTTAATAATGTACATATTATGGACAGCAACTGTATAATTTTTGTTTATAGAAGAGAAAATATGAGAGACCTAAGTCTATCCAACCTGGAGACTTGTTTTTTGGATGAAAATTTCAAATATCCTGTAAGAATTATATAAAAAAATAATTTAAATAAATGTTCGAAAAAGTAGTGAATGCACGGTAATTAGGTTTTAGATAATGTATCTCGATGTTTTTAAGGTTTAAAAAAGGAAGAAAAATGAATATCAGAAAGGAAGGTTTAGAAAGGTAGAAAAAGAAATCAGAAGAGAAGGTTTAGAAAGGTAGAAAAAAGAATATCAAAAAGGAAGGTTTAGAAAGGTAGAAAAAAGAATATCAGAAAGGAAGGTTTAGAAAGGTAAAAAAAGAATATCAGAAAGGAAGGTTTAGAAAGGTAAAAAAAGAATATCAGAAAGGAAGGTTTAGAAAGGTAAAAAAAGAATATCAGAAAGGAAGGTTTAGAAAGGTAAAAAAAGAATATCAGAAAGGAAGGTTTAGAAAGGTAAAAAAAGAATATCAGAAAGGAAGGTTTAGAAAGGTAAAAAAAGAATATCAGAAAGGAAGGTTTAGAAAGGTAAAAAAAGAATATCAGAAAGGAAGGTGAAGAAAGGTAGAAAAACTGTGATTTTAATAAATTTTCATAGAGCAAAGTAAATACATTTTTCAACGGTTTTCCAGAATTGTAAACTTTATACTAAAACTTTTTCATTTTGCTTAATTACAGAGCGTACAAAAACAATCATCTCAATAATTTTCCTTGATTTTAAAGAAGAAGATATGAAAATAATTGCGATGTAGCAAAAACGGTTGTAGAGGGTTACCCAATACTCAATATTACCCAAGACGATCCTAATTACAACACTTTTTGTCTTCTACGCGATAACCTAGGCTATAACTGACAAAACAACAAAGAAAAATAATTTTAATATCTTGTTTTTGTTCAAAATAACAAACATTTTGTTCGAAAATTACGAAATTTTTTTTAAAATCACGAAATTTTTTTAAAATTACGAAAATTTGTTTCAAAATGACGAACATTTTGCTTTAAATGATGAACATGTTAAATATTTGTGAGAAATCCCAATCATATAATTTGATCGGGATTTTAAACAAAATGTTCGTAATCTTTAAATGCTTTTATATGATCGATATTTAGAACATGATGTTAGAATTTATGTAACACTATCTATCGAATTCTTACATTCGTCATTGAAGTCATTTGAACAGTCTTGCCAGGGTAGATGGGAGGTAAAACTGGCGAAGGTATAATAAATCGTCCAAGCTAATAACAGAATCCAAATATCATTCAGATTATTTTTTCAACTAAATTATAATAAACAAAAAACTCCCTGACTAGTGAAAGAGCTAAAAATAAGTTTTCGAGCATCATTGCGCAACTATTAGATGAACGCAGCATTTTATATTTAATTAAAACTATATAATTGTCAGTTTTAATTTCGAATTCCAATTATGTGAAGTTTTTAATTCAAATTGCAAAATCTTTTTAATGGGAGTATATTTAGAGTATAAAAAGGGTCATATTTAGAATATAAAAAGGGTCATATTTAGTGGGTATTATGGATCATATTTAGAATATAAAAAGGGTCATATTTAGTGGGACAAAAGGCTCATATTTAGTGGGTAAAAAGAGTCCTATTTAGTGGATAAAAAGGGTCATATTTTATAGTGGGTTAAAATGTTCATAGTTAGCGGGTTAAAAGGGTAATATTTAGTAGGTAAAAAGAGTCATATTTAGCGGGTAAAGAGAGTGATATTTAGTAAGTAGAGGTTTTAATTAAAATTGCAAAATCTTTTTAATGGGATGGTTCATCTTTTTGTCAGAAAATTATAATGCGGAGAATTTTATATTTTTCACCAGATTAAATTGGGGGGTCAAGACAAGACAAGACAAGACAAGACAAGACAAGACAAGACAAGACAAGACAAGACAAGACAAGACAAGACATGACAAGAGCACTGACCTTGAATACAGGAGATAGGTGAGCGTATACAGATACAGGGCCTAAGGCTGAATACTGCCCGAGATGAAGTTCCATCAAAAAACACGGAACTCCTGGACAAAAATACAATTAAAGAGAATGTACGCGTAATTATAAGGGGCCCTTTATTTTTTAAAAGGTATGTTCGATTAACAAGAGTACCCTTTAAATCTTGCTGGAAATAATCATTTCCTTAAACCGATATGAATTAATTATCCACTCTCTATTTAAAATGTACGTATACAGTCCCCTTAGTTTTATATTGACAAATGTAATTAACTATAGTCTGTAGTATTCTTATCTAATATTCATCATGGAGACATGCATCATCAGATGTTAAAAGTATTACTGCGCATATATATAAATATTGATATTTAGCTTTGAAATCAGAGAAAGTCTCGTTTAATGTTAAAATTTAAATTGATCAACATTTTCTTAATATCTATAAAATCTTAAAATACATTAAACATGATTTCAAGTGAGCCAATACGATTCACAACAATTCCCTTGAAACTTGAAACATATATCTGACCATTAATGTGGAATATAATGTTGCTTTCTACTGTTTAATTCTGACAATTCCGACATTTTTTTGTGCAGTAGAAATGCTCAAGTCCCTTTTGTAGAGAACCTACAAGTATCTTGCTTTCCAAACTATAAGATTGATTTCATACTTGATCAGACACAACTTTGATTGGCAAAGTTTTCAATCAAGAATTGCATGAAGGGTCACTTGAAATTACGCTTAGAAAAGCCCTTGCTTACCTATAACGGCCAGCATAATAAAGTATGGTATAAGAAAAGCTCCCCCACCGTGTTTAAAGCACAAGTATGGAAATCTCCAAACATTTCCTAAACCTAGAGAAAAAAAAAATTAAAATACATATATTTAATAAAGGTTGGATCACAACTTTTTTCTTTTATGCCAAATTATACCGTTATATGCCGTATGTAATTATATTCAAGTTCCACCTTCATAAATTGTAATAATTTAAAGAAATGTTCTTTATCTTTAAAGACTCGTCCTTTCGGGGTAACCCTGTATATAATTTTATTATTAGTTTGCTTTATTTTTGTACACAAAAAGTGGCCCTGGACATCGCGGTTTTCACTTTCCCTGAGGAAGGGGTTTGGTCTCCATACCTTTACCCCCCCCCCCCCCTTTTCATGTGTAAACGCCACTTAATGGAAGAAATTGATTAAACATGTGTTTTATTTATCAATTTCAAGGCAATTTTACAAATTTATAAAATAATTGATTTGACTTTTTTTGGTGAACCAACTAGATTTTAAAGATTCTTCGTTGCGACTCCTTAAACTACGGAATAGGAAGCAAGACATTTTTTCAAGCCGATAGTTTTCCTCGTAATCTAAATTTAACTTATGACTATTTATCTAAATTCATAATTCGTCTTCCTATTCTGCAGTTGACCGGGTCTCACTTTAATATTTACCAACAGCATATCCAAGACAAGAGAGGAGAAAATCCAGCTTTCCGCTCCAGGTCCCCCTGTCATCTTCATCCTCAATATCCTCCTTAACCTCAAGTTCTTCTTTTCTTATATCAATCCTCTCCTAATATTTGAATTCATTTATTCATCCTCATCCTCCTTAACCTCTAGTTCTTCTTTTCTTATATTTGTTTGACTAAAAAGCTACAGATTTAAAAACTACATTTTATAAAAGCCCTTGAAAAATGCATGTAGAAACATCATGTGTCACACTTTGATATTTGTTTAAAACAAAAAATAAAAATTTTATCATTTTTTTAACCCTTCTTCAGGCATTTTTTCACCCTCCCTAGCACCCAAACTATTAAAGTTATCGGTTTATTTTTTTTTCTTTGATCTGACCAGGACAAATTGGGCTATCAACATGCATTTCTACCCTTTACCTATTCTCTAAGGTCTTTTTGTATGGTGGGGTTCGCCAAACGCCCCCCCCCCTAGCCTTTATAGGGTTGACCTCCAGTTAACTTTTTCTGATTGCCTCCTCTGTCTACTCATTTGTCATTTTCTTTTTTGGCGCAATTGGGGAATTTTCTAAAAGGGGGGGAGGAGAATAGCTTATAATTTATAGTTGTGGAGTGAAAGTAAATATATAATGGAATCTTTAATTTAATGTTTTATTTAGAGAATTATTAAATGTTCCCTATTTTTCATTGTTTACATTATACAATGGGTTTATTTCAGTTTTCACGACCGTCCTCGCACCGCACCCCCTAATATTCAAAACTCTTTAACAACTTCATAATTTGTATAATTCGAATTGATTTTAAAAACAACCATAATGTCCTGTATTAATATCACATATGAATTAAATTCATACGCAATATATGTATGAAAATATATTTAAATTCTTCTATGATTTTGCACATCCTGTAATCATGGATATTATATAAATAATTAAAAATGTACTGTATTGTATTGAAATAAAAATGTCATGTTGATAAAATGCATGCTAAACAATTGATGTAAAAGTTCTAACCTTCTCCTCCATATTATTATTATTGTTCGATTCCATTTTATTAAAAACAGTTAAAATTCAAAATCTCAGATTTTACATTACTCGAAAATAATTAGAATTTCTCTGAAACAAATTGTATTTATTAATCAAAAATGAATTCCTAATTTAATTAGCATTTATCCCAAAACATTAAATTTTAAACGTGATGTTTATTGTTTAATATTAACAAGTATTATAAATAAAACAAATAAAACAAAACTGTTTTTTTATTGAAAACCATGAAATTTCACTGACAGCTAATTTACAATACGTTTGTTTTTATTGAAATTGCAGCAAACTTTTCTGCGTTACCCTGTACCAAAGTGTGTACTAAAGTATATAACGGAAATGCAACTTTTTTAACAACAATTGAGGAACTTTATTTAGCGTAACTCTTTAACCATGTTGAATCCGTAGCTAGGTAAAGCCCGACATAAACTGACACTATTGCCCCCGCAAAACTGCGTACGGTTAGGTATACGCAACACAAACACACACTTCTGGTTTTTTTGTGAAAGGTTTAAAAGCATATTAATAAATTACTGATTATCAATAAAACCATATTTTTAAAGTAAAAATTACATTGACCAAGATGAAAAATCTTTTATCATTCATATGCAAAAGTATACATATACAAGTATTTATTTTTTAAAACACGCTTTGACATAATATATCCGAGGGGGTGTATGCATATTTTAAAAGTGCGCTGGACTAACGTTGTAGAAAGAGTATACGACGAAAAGGAGCATTTTTAGCGGGTAATGAGAGTCATATTTGGCGGGTTAAAAGGGTCATATAGAGCGGGTAAAAAGGGTCATGTTCGGAAAATGGGTAATTTTTATAGGATAAAAAAAGTCAAATTAACTGGGTAAAAAGGGTCGTATTTGGCGGATAAACACTTCATATTTAGTGGGTAAAATGAGTCGTATTTATTTGGTAAACGGGATTATATTCAGTTGCGTAAGAAGGGTCATATTTAGCAGGCAAAAAGGATAATTTTTAGTGGGTAAAAGAGTCCTATTTAGCGGGTAAGATTCATATTTAGTGAGTATCATGGATCATAGTTAGCGTGTAAAAAGGGTCATATTTAGCGGGCAAAAAGGGTCATATTTATTAGGTAAAAAGAGTCATATATAGCGGGTAAAGAGAGTCATATTTAATGAGTAACAGTAGAAAGAGTCATATTGATTGGGTAAAAAGGGTCATATTTAATATTTGAAACGAGTCATATTTAGCGGGTAAAAAGGGTCATATTTGGTAGGTAAAAGGGTTATATTTAGTGGGTAAAATTACTCATATTTAACGGGTAAAAAGGGTCATGTTTAGTTGCATAAAATCGGTCATATTTAGCGGGTACAATGGGTCAAATTTATTGGGTAAAAAGAGTCATATTTAGTGGGTAAAACGGGTTATATTCAGTGGGTAAAAAGGGTAATATTTAGTGGGTATAATTGGTCATATTTAGTAGGTAAAACGGAAATATTAAGTGGGTATAATGGGTAATTTTTAGAAGAATTTTTACTGTCTGATTTCCAACATTCTCAGAAAAACAATTCTATGAAAGTAATTTTTATTTCATCTTTCTCCTGTAAAAATATTATATGTTTTACGTTATGCATTAAGATGATGTAAAAAGGTTAGCTGGAAATTGAGTTTTTTCCACACTAAAAATCCCTTTATGTTTGCAATCTAATGAAGTAAACCTTTTTTTAATCCAATCTAATAATAAATATTTCGAAATATCTAAGGTTTATGACATCGGGTTAAAAAGGTGTTAAAGTCCTAGAGTTTGTGACAAAATCTAAGTTCCTTTGTTCAAGAAACTCGGAGCAAAATTGTTATCATTGACATTATCAATAAAAGAGCGTTTGTATGAAATCTCAATTTGTTAACATTGTTTTTTTTACAAAAATTCTTATTAATAAGAAATCTTAAAACAAACTGAACATGTTTGTTTTGTATGAGACGTGCTCAGTTAGGAGGACACTTCAGCTCCTTTAACCACTGGATTTTCATAAAACGATCAGTATGGTATACAGGGTTCAATACCAACATTTAGAATTGCTCTGAAGTAATAATGTTGGACCAATTGGTTAAAGTTGCACGATCGAATACTTTTTTTATATTTATAGGAATCTTCTTCTTTTTCAACTTTTAATTGTAGCTCTTTCTGTATTATTATTATTATTATTTAACATTTATTTATCTGTCAAACATCTTCTCTTTGTACAAAATAAACAATAAAAAAGATTGCGGATTCTTAAACTTTTGGAAACAAATTTTTGTTATTTTGAGCATCCATAAACCTACTCTGGGTTCATGTTTTGGGCCCGAATAGTTCAGCCGTTTATTGGATACAAACGGACAGACACCCAAACTAACAGACACCCATATAAGCAAAGTGTATAAGTATAGATTAAATGATGTATACAGTCATTTCAGGTGGTATTATAACGTTTTTTGTATCATTAAAATTGCACGCTTGATCTCAATATTCAATGTAGACACTTTTAAAGTTAAAATATGTTATGTTATTTAAATTAAAATTAAAACACGTTATTTGAATTTAAACTTAGTGCTTTGCCTTGATCATCTTGACCATGCATAAAAGGGATTCAGGTTTCCACAATGAACTCAAATCAGATTTCAATGCCTCTTTTTATAAAAAAAATGCAAATAATAATATTGTTTGTCAAATGTTGAAATGAATGAATGAAAATATATAAAAACGTATTTGCTTCAATGATTCTCAACTGAATTTGTTTAACCTATTTATATTTTCAAACTAGAAAACTGATAAGGGTAGAAGTTACGGCCCACAAAATATTTTCAAATTGAAAAATGCAAAAATAAAATAAAAATGCAAACCATTTTACTCATGTTGTAGGTCTTCAGTTTTTCATTTCACTCTATAGAAAGATTCCATTTTAGGTAAAACTCTGAAAAAAACTATTTTTTTTGTTCGTATTTTTGAAAAAAAATGGTAACTCTTGTATTTTATAATTATTGTTAAAAATTATTAACTCTTATATCTTATAATTATTGTTAAAAATTGTTAACTATTGTATTTTATAATTATTCTACTTTGGTATCTGATTATCTATGCAAGAAAACTTGTTTATAACAATATGAAGAAAGAGAAAATTTCCACAAAAAAAATTATGCGCTCTTAGCTGAAAACTTTAGAATGGTGGATATCAGGATTAAGGCTTAAACCACTCTTTTTCTTAATCACGAGTTTAAATATTTCTTGATTAATGCATGACTTTAAACTTCAGATTAATTATTCGTCGGGATATCTGGATATTTCATTCTTAAGTTTTCAGCTCTGTTAATTCTTAAAAATTGTTAACTCTTCTATTTTATAATTATTCTTAAAAATTGTTCACTATTGTTTTTTTTATAATTATTGGACGATATAGGAAGAATCCATTTTAGGTAAATCTCTGAAATTTTTTTTTTTCTGAATATATTCATTAATGTGTACTACTTTATTCAAATACAATGGAAGTTGAATTGAAAAAAATATTTCACATTGTTAACTCTTATATTTTATAATTATTGAAAAAAACAAATTTATTTTTATTTCAATCGTCAAAACTTTTATTTTCAAAATTCTTTAAATCCATTATACAAATAGGAAGGGTGTACGTAAAGGGTGTCCCACATAATTGCGGATCGTTTATTGCTCTAAATTGCAATTTTTTCTTTACTTGGATCATTTCCAAATTTGTATTAGCTTAATATAAATATTTGCATGCTAAAAATATTAGTTTTTTCGAGTATTATGTGCGTATTTTGGCGTTGAAGCTTGGGGATAATATAATATAATATGGGACGCTCTGTATGTTAAGTGATCTATTGATTGCTTGTATATATTTTACACTTGCGTTCTTAATAATAGTGCAATCAAAACAAGTGCACCCTATTTTGAATCAGAAAGTATTGATAACTGAAAAATTAACCATCTAATATTCTTACAGAAGGTTTCTTTAAATATTTCTTCGACTTCTCTTACATTCTTGCATGCACATTCTTGCTTTTTTCCCGATTATACTTTCTTCTACGTTTCATTCTTTCTTTCTTTCGTTCTTTCTTACTTTTTTCTTTCTTTCTTTCTTTCTTTCTTTCTTTCTTTCTTTCTTTCTTTCTTTCTTTCTTTCTTTCTTTCTTTTCTTTCTTTCTTTCTTTCTTTCTTTCTTTCTTTCTTTCTTTCTTTCTTTCTTTCTTTCTTTTATTCTTTCTCTCTCTCTCTCTTTCTTTCTTTCTTTCTTTCTTTCTTCCTTTCTTTCTTTCTTTCTTTCTTTCTTTCTTTCTTTCTTTCTTCCTTTCTTTCTTTCTTTCTTTCTTCCTTTCTTTCTTACTTTCTTTCTTTCTTTCTTTCTTTCTTTCTTTCTTTCTTTCTTTCTTTCTTTCTTTCTTTCTTACTTTCTTTCTTTCTTTCTTTCTTTCTTTCCTTCATTCTTTCTCTCTCTATTTCTTTCTTTTTTCTTTTTTCTTTATTTCTTTCTTTCTTTCTTTCTTTATATTTTTATTTCTTTCTTTCTTTCTTCTTGGTTTCTCTATATCTTCACTTGTTGTCACTGAAATAAGATCACAATACCACAAACTATCTGTGTTTATATCTAGCCCTGTAAATAGCATGATAGTGGAGATGTGTACGGTATGCCTAGATTCGACCAACTACCTGAATTACTAAACTGCCTGTAGTGAATATGCCTCGGCTTCCACGGAGAACACCGGATCATGTTTCATGGCATTTATAACATTTATTGTCACATCATGTCAAATTAATTAGTTCTAGAAATGATAGATTTTAGAGTCATCATAATGAAGGGAGTGGCCGGTACTCTGCAAACATAACAGATGGAGAAGGTCAAATCTATTAGACATTACTGGTACCACTTTGTGACCTTATAGCTTCTTTAGTTTTCATTCTACATATCATGAGAAAAGAAATTTTTCCGAATACAAATTAGAATTAAAAAAATTGTTGTTCTTTGCAGTAGCTTTTCAATGAGAGGAGTTATGATTGAAAAAATAAAATATTTTAATCTTACGTGAAATTTGCTTTAGTTTAACGTAGTTTACGTTTAAAGGGTTGTTAAAGTTAAAGCGCAATATTGAAAAACCAAATTTTAGAAACTTTGTAAAAAATTTTGAGTAGAAGATCTAACTTTAATTTTAAACTATTTCCCAATAATGTTCCGTCCGGTGAAAATACACAAGATGCAAAATATTCGATTATTCGATTTCGTCATTTAATTTTTAATATTTTGTTAAAAACTTTGTATTAAATGGACTGTTGAAGTAATTCAATTGAGTCGTCATTTTGTATGTCTGGTTAATTTTGGTTTCACTATAAAGGGTCTTGCGCATTCCTAATTAAGAAGCATTGGAGGAAACTGTCAATATTTTACATTTTTCAAGGTAGAAAAATGACGATATCTTCCCAAATGTTGATCAGTTAATTGTGTTGGTTACCGTTGTGATGTCTCTCTTTTAAATGGACTGAAACGGTAACGATATCTTCCCATTTACTGATCAGCTAAATGTCTTGGTACCGTTGTGAATCTAAAATGTTCTTCTTTAAATTACAGTCCATTCCACAAACAGAGCAAGATGTTAAAAAATATCAATTATAAATGATGATAACTTTGTAACAGTAGCAAACTTCAGATAAACGCAAATTTAAATAAGAGCAAAAAAATTTAAAAATTTAGCACAGTTAATATTTTATATCTCCTGAATGTTGACAAAATTCTGTAACTGCCCCTCCCACTGATGACATGCCCCCTCTGGTTGCCTTTTCTCTAGTGATATTATCTATTTCATGAATGCATAGCTTGAGAGGAAGGAAGAAAGGCAGACATTAAATTACTTCATGGGAACAAAATCATTTCAGTTCAATTTTTGAATAAATAGAAATATACAGGGTGTCTTAGAAAACGGGGAATTAGGGTCTACAAGCCCGTTTGTAACCCTTGTATGTAACCCAGTTTTTTTAGACACCCTGCACAATGATTAAAGAATTGGGATAACATGACGGAATCATCTTATCTAAACACCCTTAATACTGTATTACCTAATAAATGTGGAATAACTGTCGTCTCTGTTCTTACTTTCAACAATCGCTGATTTGGTAGTTTCATATTTCTATAAATTACATAAATTGCAAATTATTTAGTGATAAACTGCAAAATGAAAAGACAGAAAGAAGACGATGATAGTTGTGCTGTTATGGTTACTTTATAAATCATACAGGGTGTCCCACGAAACATGACAATTGTCGAATAGTTTTGAATGTCAGCTTCCACATACTGTATTAGATCTTAAAGACTTTTTGCAGTTTATTTCTTTAAAAAAATGTTTAACTCATATATATTTGACTGTAAAATCAATTTTACTACATTATAACTGTCATATAAAAAATGTTATTAGTCTCTTCAGCATCAAACAACTTCGCAAATTAAGACATTTTAAACTATTCACCAACGGTCATATTTCGTGGGACACACTGTACATCCGAAAAATTAACTGTACTTTCCGGTAGAAAAAAACTACAGTTTAATCCAGAACTTCGGAGTCATCGATGGATTTATAAAATGTCGTTTTCTTTAGAAACCTACTAATAATAGAATGCTGCAGATATTTAGTATTTTAATTAAGATCTTTAAAAGAGTTCCGCATGATATGTAGTTTTTTAATTGAACTCTTTAAAAGAGTTCCGCATGATATGTAGTTTTTTAATTGATATCTTTAAAAAAGTTCCCGCATGATATGTAGTTTTTTTAATTGAGCTCTTTTAAAGGAGTTCCCGCATGATATGCAGGTTTTTAATTGAGTTCTTTAAAAGAGTTCCCACATGATATGCAGGTTTTTAATTGAGATCTTTAAAAGAGTACCCACATGATATGCAGGTTTTTAATTGAAATCTTTAAAAGAGTTCCCACATGATATGCAGGTTTTTAATTGAAATCTTTAAAAGAGTTCCCACATAATATGTAGTTTTTTAATTGAGCTCTTTTAAAAGAGTCCCCCCATGATATGCAGGTTTTTAATTGAAATCTTTAAAAGAGTTCCCACATGATATGCAGGTTTTTAATTGAGATCTTTAAAAGAGTTCCCGCATATTTATCTTTTTTTACAACTATACTGAGATTTAGGTATACCGTATAATCGTTTAAAACCCTTTAAAAATCAATTGTCATAACGACATTTTAAAAGTTCTTGCGATGTTTCCGAAGTTTTAGGTAAAACTGTAGTTGAATGTTTTTAATATTACTCCCAGAAACTGCAAAGATCTGGAGGTATCCAACTGGATCTTTCTCGGGCATTTTTAACCACAATATAGTTCTGCTAGACATTTTTATTTAGATACAATTATTTTTTATCTATACTACATAAAAAGCATTAAAGATGGTAACAAATACAAAAGCTAGTTTCATTTTTAAAACTATTTCTTTCCTCCAGTGATAAGAACACAAAACTCCTCCATTCTCTTTCTCATTCTTCCGTTCTCCGATCTACCTTGCTGTGCTCCCCTTACATCGGGCCTCACCAGCTGATCATCGGGCTGCTGACCGGCAGCTGCAATATTGCCCGCAGACTGACCGGTCCCGGAAGCAGGTATCCCTGAATTTAGTTTGGACTTTGGCGATTTTGTCAAAATTATGCAATGCAAATTTTACATAAACAAATTGTCATTTGGTAAGTTGGGACAGAACAAAAAGGGTAAAATTTAATATTTATTTACAAAAAATATTAGAAAGCGGCTTTGAATTGTAAAAAAAGGGTCAAGTCCAAATTTAATTCACAGCGTGTTAGAAAAAATCGTTTTTTAGCTTTTCAATCTTCAAATGACTCTTTACCCATCCTTGTGTACAACTCAAGTTTCTTTATGAGAAGTTGACTTTGGTCGCCGATAATTTTATCCATCACGTTCCCGCCAACCAGGATAAACAGAGTTGGGAACGCGGCAATGGGATAGTCGTCTTTGATAGCAGGAACCTAATCAATCAATGATATACCACGAGCAATGTCAAGCAAAGGATTTAATTTAAATTGCGACTTAAAACTCTTTAAATAGAACGACATAATAATTAGATTAGTTTTAAATGACACATAGTTAATAGGGTTTCCAACGTAATAGATTATTCTGTTATGCGTAATTACGTGCAGTTACGCATAATAATTTTCATTTCGTGTATTTTCGCAGGATTACGCGTAATTGGGGAAATATCCATTTCGGGAAATTACGGCGTAATTTCGCGTATTTTATACGACGTAATTTCGCGAAATTTCGTAATGATTACGTGTAATAAGCGAAACTATAATTATGCGTAATTACGACATAATTTTGCGCAATTTATACAACGTGCTTTCGCAAAATTTCGTAATTATTTCGCGTAATAAACGAAACTATAATTACGTGTAATTACGGCCTAATTTCGCGTAATTTCTACAAGGTAATTTTGCGAAATTTTGTATTAATTACGCATAGTTAGCAAAACTTCAATTTCGTAAAATTACGCAGTAATTTTGCGTAATTTCTGCAAAGTAATTTTGCGAAATTTTGCAATAATTTTGAAGTTTTAACTTTTAATTTAAATAAAACAACTAACTTACAAGGAAAATAATGTCACGCAAGTTGAATCAGAAATTTCAGCCAATACTATGTTGATGTAATTTTCACGTTCGACAACTAAAAAGTTTAACAAAGGGCCAATTTATTTTTATCAAAAAATACATAATCTATAAAATTTTAATTTTCAACGAATTGTTAATATTTCAACCTACTTTTGAAAAAATAACAATAAAATCGTCAAAATATTTTTGACATGGTTGTAGCAGGCATATCCTTACACATACTGTCCCGCTATAATTATTTCCGAGAATTAATATGTTTATTACGGAATTGTTTCGTATTATGTAATTTCGCGTAATTACACCTTAATTACGCGAAACTAAACTTTCTTTCGTAAACGTAATAAACGGGTAACTACGCGTAATGCTCCTGCGTAAGTGAAAGAAAGTGTTACGCGTAATTACGCGTAACGCAATTACGACTGGAAACCCTAAGTTAAGACGACTTTTCCAATTAAGTTATGATTTCAAACAAACCTTTTTTCACATGTTTATAAGTGTTTAAAAGCTTTAAATTGAAAACTTGTAATAATCAAAACTGAAATCAAAACTTGTCTTCATTGTAGTGATGTATATACGACGACGACTTTATGTAATTATTGATCTTTAATGCATGGCCTTAGTTTAAGGCATTGCATAGCAAGAAGTGCGCACATAAATTGCTTTAAACTATTTCTCTTCAACTTGAACTTAGGGTTGTTAATAGTTTTTGAAAGCGATTGTTAAACGATCGTTTTTTGTTTCGTTTTTCAATCGTTTTCAAAAACCATCGTTTTTAAAAACGACCTACTTGTTTTGAACTTTTAGAAAACGAATAACGATCATTTTAGAAAACGATCGTTTTTTTAAAAAACGATTTGTGACCGTTTTTTACACGATTGTTTTTTTAAAACGATCACTTTTGAAAATACGATCGTTTTTGAAAAAAAAATTATTGACAATTATGTTAACGATCGTTAACGAAGGGTCGTTGTTAACGAACGTTATCGAAGGGTTGTCGTTAAAGATCGTTAACGAAACTACGAACTTTACAAAAACGGTCGTTTTTGGATAAACAATCAATTTTGAAAAAAATTACATGCAACTTTATTGTCGTCTTACATGAAGTTAAAAAGTTGTGGGGGAGCTAAAACTTCTCGGTATTTTCTTAAAAACTACTCAATTATAAGTACAGATGCCCTTCAGGTCGGTTTCCTCTCTTGTTAACGATCGTTAAAGAAGGTTCGTCGTTAACGATCGTTAACGAAACGACGATCGTTTAAAAACGACCATTGTTGAAAAACGAACTTTTTGATTTTTCGATTTTCGATTTGTCATTGTCGTTTTCATAACGAAACGATCGTTTTTCAAAAAAAATGAAAACGTTAACATCCCTACTTGAACCGCGCGCACAAGAGAAGTGGTCCTGTTCTTCGACCTACGTATTTTAACAAATTGCATAAGAATAATGAGTTTAAAAACTGTTTTAGGGATCAATAACAACCAAATCGCCAATGATAGGTTTAGTTTCTTTTTAAATTATTAATTTCAAATGTTTGCTAAAAACAGACAGTAAGGTTTATCATAATTCTTTTTGATTTTTCTATATTTCACAATAAATGCAATGGAATTACCTTTTCAAAGCCCACGCTAAGAAAGATTACATCGTTCATATCCTTGGCAATACTGTCCAGCTTAGGTTTCATTTTAGTACACACCTGAATACAATTATATACAGGTTGTCTTATTAAACAGTAAAGTAAAGTTGTATTTGTTAAACACAATTATATAAAGGTTGTCTCATTAAACAGTAGAGTAAAGTTGTATTTTGTAAAACACAATTATATACAGGTTGTCTCATTAAACAGTAGAGTAAAGTTGTATTTTGTTTAATACAATTATATACAGGTTGTCTCATTAAACAGTAGAGTAAAGTTGTATTTTGTAAAACACAATTAAATACCTATTGCCTATTAAAAAGTAGAGTAAAGTTTTATTTTTTAATACAATTATATACAGGTTGCCTCATTAAACAGTAGAGTAAAGTTTTATTTTGTAAAACACAATTATATACAGGTTGTCTCATTAATCAGTAGAGTAAAGTTGTATTTTGTAAAACACAATTATATACAGGTTACCTCATTAAACAGTAGAGTAAAGTTTTATTTTTTAATACAATTAAATACAGGTTGTCTCATTAAACAGTAGAGTAAAGTTTTATTTTTTAA
>NW_019397063.1:0-829 GCF_000591075.1 Eurytemora carolleeae | reverse complement strand
CCCCCCCCTTATGATTTTGTCCTTAGAAATGATATCGTGGAGTGTGATACATCCTTAGTCAAACTTTCAAATGAATTGAATTTTGCCACAAACTCTGATTTTTATTTTCTATATTTTTTCAACCAAAAGTCATAACCTTCAATATTTTCAGATTAGAATTCTTTTAGATCAAATACTCTAAACTTAAAATACCAAAGGTTTTCACCACCAAGTTGCAAAGAAAATGGGATAGGCAAAAACTCAATTCCTTTCAAATTTCTGTTTCATTCATGAAAAGTGATCTTTATTTACCTGACACCAAGATGTTCCTATTATCAGTACAATAACTTGACGTTCTCCATATTCTAAAAATAATCATAATTTATTATTAATCGTTTTAAATACAAAATTGACTTAACCCTAAACAGGCTGGGGGCGTTTGGCGCCCCCTCCCCACTGTAGTTATTTTGTCCTAGCACTTTCATTTTTGACACTTTTACCATGAAATTTTGTGACTTCTAATGAATAGTAATTTTAGAGGATTTTTTGTTAAAAATAATTTTTTTAATTTATAGGGTAGAGTACAGGGTAGAAAAAAAGTCTGGTCTGTGAAAAAATCTAAAATAGCCCATAACGTTTTTGTAACTAAAGCTACAGATCTAAAAACTATATTTTTGAAAAGCCCTTGAAAAATGCATGTAGAAACATGTGTCATACTTTGATATTTGTTTAAAACAAAAGAATATTTTGAAAAAAATATTACCCTTTTTTAGGCTTTTTTTTCAACCCTCCATAGCACCCAAACTATTAAAGTTATCGGTCTAATTTTGTTTTCTTTGAGCTGGCCAAA
>NW_019397062.1:248410-253866 GCF_000591075.1 Eurytemora carolleeae | reverse complement strand
TTCTTCTTCTCTCTCGTTCAGAAAGGTTCTCTCTGTAAGCTGTCTGTGCACGGTATGTAGCACAGGTCCCTGGACGGCTATGTGCAGTGCGACTTGTGTCTACGCTGCAGCGGTCCGGGATGTACTGACTCATCTGGCTTCCTGTTGGATTCAAGGGACCGTTCACTCATATATCAAACAATCCGGAATACAACATTATGCAACAAATGTGATATCAAAATTTAATGAGACGTTTTTTATATATTCATCGGATCCTGACAAATAAACAAACTATAAGCAAATATAAATAGTTGATAATAAATCAAAGATGCAGGCTTTCTTAATGAACAATTTAATGATTAGATGTTTTCAAATCAAGATTTGTTATCAAATTCGGAAAATCTTTTGATAGATTTTAATCTGGTAGAAAATATAAGAAAACTAAATAACAGAAAAATAAAGAATCATAATTTAATACAGCATAAATATTAGAGAAATGTTATCCTAATATAGATAGATTAATATACTATTTGATAAAATTTTGATTTTTTTCTGAAAATATCTTACAATTTGACTTTCAAAGCTGAAATATTTTGTTATTAAATACGTTTCTTAGAAAGCAATTTGATAAAGGTTCACATAATTTGATAACAATAGCAGAATAGGTAAAAAGTGTTAAAAAAAGGAACTGCAGATCCAACTTTGAAAAAAAAAACTCCATCTCAATTGTTGTTTTGTTTGCAGATCCTGGTTTCTATAAAATCAAACTGCAAGGGATGTCTATACTTCCCTATTTCTATAACTTAGTGCTTGCTACCAAGCATAAAGTATTACTTATTATCAAAATAATAAATCTTGTTAGATATTTAATTTTTATAAAAGTGCGAAGTAAACTTCCTTTTACAATATCTTAAAATTAAAAAGAGTTTTAAGAAAAGAATTATATCAAATTTCAATTTTTCTTTTCTGGAAATACATTGGAGCAACTTTTTTTACTAAATTAAATCATTTAAAATTTTGGTTTATAACTTTTAACTTACAAGTTCTCAATTACGAATTAAGAGTAACACAGATTCTGATAATTTTTTAAAAATCGTTCGAATTTCTACTTTTTAATATATTTTTTATACCTTTGGTTGATTGAACATTATAAACTGCAAAATTCTTTAAAGTTATCAGACCTGAACGGTGCACAAGCGCAAATCTGGCAGAACATTTTTATTTACTCATAGATTACATAGCTAGGATAGGATATGTTAGGTCGAGATACAGGGAGACCCATCAAACTGTGGAATAGAAAGAAAATTGTTAGGTTTAGCTTATTATTTTAAGTAGATGATTGAACGTGAAACACACTTGAATTGACAAAAACAGTTAAATTAAATCCCGAACAGATAAGTATAGGAATAATGTTTGTTAAGTTAAAATTATTTGTGCTTAAGTTCTATAGGACTTATGCACAAAGGGGGGGGGGGAGGAGGGGCTTAGTTAGTTTTTTTTTTATTGGGGAAGCACTGTGGTTAATTTGAAAACAATTAATAAAATAATTTGTGTAATCTCTTAATGCCTCTTCATTGACTGTTCAAACTGTAAGTATTTAAAGCGCAATCAAAAAGCGTAAACAGCGGAACTGTTTTGATTTTTACAAGATAATCTATCACGTCTTTATACGACATACAGTGGTCCTCAAATCATGTGAAACAAACAACACCCTTAAGTCAGTTGAAACACGATTTTACTTTGCTTAGAATTTATCCTGAAGTAAGAAGTTTTGTATTATGAATCTCAGGATTAAGAATTGATATCCATCTTGTGTAGACCAATGTATAAAGTTTATTTCTCTTCTCTATATTCCTTGGTTGTCATAAATAGAGATGGACGTGTTCGGTTTTATTTCAATTCATTCGGTCATTCTTCGTGAACAACTTATTTCGTTCCTTGTTTAATATTGAAATAAAAATGATTTCATTTGTCCTCAAAGGTGTCGTTCATTTTCCGTCTTTATTGAACGATCGTTCAGTAAAATCGTTCTTCAGTTCTTTCAGAAAAAATCCTTCATATAGTAAAAACCCCGATTTTTTTTCAAAATCTTTAGGAAAGTCGTTCGTTTAGTAAAAAAACGATCTTTTGAAATATTTTGAAAGTTCTTTATTTCATTTTTTTGAACGATCGTTTTTAATTTAAAAAACAAAAAAATCGTTTTTTCATGTCTCTAACCGATCCAAGTCGTTCCATCGTTCGTTTTTTTCTGAACGACACCATCATTAACGAAATATTTCGTTCGTTAAAAAAACCAATGCCCTTCTCTAGACATAAATGGAATTTATCAAAAGACGAAGCTGAAATTAGAATCATAACAGAGTTTGCTAAATGTTCCGTTTGCTAAATTTCAAGTATTTTAGTAAAATAACATGATACTTGTTTAGAATAAAATATCTTTTTTGTTCAGAAGATTTCTTTCCTAATTCTGTTAAACATGAAACTATATATCAAGATAAAAAATTAACATTTCTCTTCAACACGAAATATCTAAATAATAAATTTGAATGTGAAAAGAACAAGTGGTGAACAAGATGTCATGATGTATTCAGATATAGATCTAATCATAGATCACGCAGAGAGGACAACAAAATTAGCTTTTTTTTTCAAATAAGACAAAAAAATGTAAACTAGGACCGACCAAAAGGGTAAAATAGGACAAGATAAAGGAAAGACAGGACAAGATTGAGTCAGATAGGACAAGAGAGGTGTAGGTATAGGACAGGAAAGGGGTAAGATAGGAAAAGAGAGGGGTAAGAAAGGACACGAGAGAAGAGGTATTAGACAGGACAACAAACGGATAAAAAGGACAAGAAAGGTGCAAGATAGGACAAAAGAAGTGTTAGAAAGGACAAGAAAAGGGGTAAAAAAGATTAAGAGAAAGGTAAGATAGGACAAGAGAGATGTAGGTATAGGACAAGAGAGGGGTAAAATAGGACAAGAGAGGTGTAAAATAAGACAAGAGAGGGGTAAAACAGGACAAGTGTGGGGTAAAATAAGACAAGAGAGGGGTAAAATAGAACAAGAGAGGAGTAAAATAAGAAAAGAGAGGGGTAACATAAGACAAGAGAAGGGTAAAATAGGACAAGAAACTAGAAAGGCCCATGAAAATACAACTAAACCACAACCTGATGTTCTGTCATTGTTATCTTTGTCAAGAATTGAAGGAATTAAAGGTTCAGTATTCAGAACATGATACATAATTTACCCCGTAGAGGACGGGTGAACGGTATTTCAATGATAGTTTTATCAGATATTTTGGAAATTTTTGTTGCGAAACATGAAAAATTAAATATCTTTAAAAATGGTTTAACTAAAATAGATAATATTAAAAAATTTGAAGTCGATTTCATTTTATTTTTTATTTGAATGAAATGTTTAGATATTTCGTTAATGTTTCAGGTATCCTTTAACACTGGTTTAATTGATCGGTCTTTGTCCCAACAAACAATTGAACTTTTAAATCCAAAAAAAATATTTTTTTAATTTTTTAATTTTTGTCTGCGAATGTGTCCTTAATAAAAGAGTTTAAATGATAACTCTGTAAGTTTAAAGATTGTTGAATTTAAGACCAAAACGCATTATATTTTAAATTGAAAAGATTGAAACACATCTAACTCACAGTTGTCCACTGGTTGCAAGCTCTTGCGAAAATATCGATGATAATTTTCCAATTACTTTTTAAAAAATTAAGGTTGAAACAAAATACTTTGAGGTTCTGAAATTTAAATGTCTAGAACTACAAAAAGTATAAGTGAGTTAGTGAGGTTAAATCAAAGACCAAAGCGTTGCGACATTTCAAAGTCAACTCCGTCTTGAAAATTGACGCAACTTTCATAGCTGTTCATAGCCTTGGTTAGTCCGCAGTGTGTACTGGCCAATGAGCGGATATTTTTCCTTACTCCAAGTTTCAAAGCAAAATTGGTCTCATTTTTTTTACAATTTTCACATTGAGTAGAAATTATTTTTTTCTCTTTCAGGATTTCTGCACGCTAAAATTTAGCAATGTTTAATATTTCAACTTACAGGGGGGACAGTACAAAGTTCAGATCTAAAGGAGTCTTTTCAGAAAAATTGATGGAGGTTTTTTCCGCCATTTTTTACAGTAGACTCTCGTGTTCAAGTCTGCGTACACAAAAGCCAGCATGTACACTGTACAGTGTATGTACAATATAAACATGTTTAATCTTACTAAGATTTAAGATGGTGGTTAAAGTCCCAGTACTGTAGAAGGTTTCACTAAAGAAGGTTAAAAACTGAATTTGAAACGTGAAAACGACAGAATTTGATTGTCAAGATTTATTGCAATTTTCCGATATATTTGTACAATATGTAAATAAAACTTTTGTTAATCCGACCCAAAGAAAGCTATTTCAGAGGTGTACGCATTTTTGTACTGCAGTGTACTGTCTTTGGGCGGAAAAGTAAACACAAGACGGATGTCACAGCCTGACATGGAATCAATTTTCACAAAAATAATCTATGAAATATTCTGGTCATAGGAAACTATTATGTGAATTTTCAAAATTATCAAAATTAAATGCTTTTATTCTCCTCGGATACTAGACGAACATGGATGCACCCATTCTTGTTTACAAATTGGTTTCAATATGTATGCAATTATACGCGACCGCAATTAGCTTTCCTTGCATTAGCTTGATCCGACCAAACAGCTTTTCAAAATCTTAGCCTCAGGGGGCTTTGCCACTCTCACTTGCTACCTTTGCATTTTTCCATTTAATCTTTTCTTATGCGTAAGGTATGGAGTTAAAACTTAAAATATGTAACTTATGCTCCGAAATCATATTTTTGCCTATTGGGTTACTTTCAATTTACCCTAAGTGTAAAATGACCGGGCTATTTGCGCTTGATTCAATTCTTAACCCTTTCCCTGCTGGGGTACTTGAAAACCAGGATATGCTGGGGGGGGGGTCAATTTGACCCCCCCTCTAAATCCCATGTTTTATGTCCAAATATGACAAATGAAACATTATTGGAAAGCCCTGTGCTCTATTTTTAGAATCTGCAAAAAAATTTGCAAATTTGCAAAAATTGAATTTTTGATGTTTGCAAAAAAAAATTTGTCCAAAAAATGAAAAATTATGCATTTTTGAAAAGCCCTTGACCATGCCATTTCAAATTTGCAAAAATTTTTGCAAAATTTTAAGTAACCTGATTTTTAATCAAGAAAAACTAAAAATATGGAAATTTCCTTTGACAGGTTGTTTGCAAAAAATGTGCAATTTTTTTTCGCAAAACTTGTGTAATCCGTTTCCTTATGTTATAGGCTTTCCAAAAAAGCTAAATTTTATCAAAATCTGACAAGTGAAAGTGGGTCAAAACAAAGATTTAGTTTGTTACAGGCAAAAGCAGTCATTCAGGCAGTGTGCCTGAGGACTCAGGCAGTTAGTATTAAAGCCCGGTTTTAGGCCTAAAGG
>NW_019397062.1:241757-248274 GCF_000591075.1 Eurytemora carolleeae | reverse complement strand
GTAATCTATTCAGCCAAGTGCCTCTACCCTGATGATGTAATCTATTCAGCCAAGTGCCTCTACCCTGATGATGTAATCTATTAAGCCTCGGTTCTCGGAAATGGTATGGGTCACCTGTAAAACTGACACTTCTTCCTTGGATCAAGATGGTCCCTTAGAAGTTCCTCTTCAAGTGCTCAAGTAAACCCTCCCATGGAAGAGTTACATATCTGATTGACAATAGTACCGTTTAATTTGTTCCAACAATTGTCAGAAAGATCTTCAACGGAGCTCAAGTCTGTCAATTAATTCCTTTTTCTCTGCTTAATAAACTTGAGCGAGAAATTGAGGTGAAAAATTGTCAATTTTCAGATAGGAAAACAAGGATATTTCAATCTGTTTTGTGGAGACCGTTAAAGAGACTGCAGGCATTTAAAAAATTATTTTTTTTTGTTTGATTATCAAGTATGTTTGGAGTGTCAAGTATGTTTGGAGTGTCAGGTATGTTTGGAGTGTCAAGTATGTTTGGAGTGTCAAGTATGTTTGGAGTGTCAGGTAAGTTTAGAGTGTCAAGTATGTTTGGAGTGTCAAATATGTTTGGAGTATCAAGTATGTTTGGAGTGTCAAGTATGTTTAAAGTGTCAGGTAAGTTTAGAGTGTCAAGTATGTTTGGAGTGTCAAATATGTTTGGAGTATCAAGTATGTTTGGAGTATCAAGTATGTTTGGAGTGTCAGGTATGTTTGGAGTGTCAGGTGCCCTTAAAAGCTTTGCCTGAACACTTAATAAAATTTTCTCGTTAAAAAATTGTTTGGTTTTATTTCTAGTTTCTCTTTAAATTAATTTGCACATTATTGTTTTAAAACAATGGAGGATATTGTCAAAATTAATCACTTTTTTAGCTAGACTAGCAATAGTATCTTACTTCAACATATTAAGAAAGGTACCCTTGTAAATCGTGCATGTCACTTTTTACATGGGGGGGGGGAGGTCACTTGAATTACGTCTGCAAACCCTTTAAGTATAAATCTGAAGAAAGGTTAAGCTAACGTAATTAAATATTTGAATATCTTTATACAACTGTTATCTCTGTTTTATCCATGTGACTTTCCGGTTGTCTTAACAATAATCTTTCCCCTTCTTCACTTCAGCTTGTGCAGGGGGCAATCTACCCTCCGCCCCCCTCCAACTCTCATGAAGTTTTTTTTTAAGAAATCAACATGTTAATTGTTTAAAAATCATATTTTATATTTTTATATATCTCACCCCTCCCCCCCCCCCAACTCACACTCCAGTTAATACTGATAAATCATTTAAGGGTTTCTAAGGGTCAAATTTACGAAGGTGGGGAGTGGGGGGCTGGTTTGACAGGGGGGGGGTCAGTGTAGAACAGGAATGAAAGATGAGAAAGATTGAACAGACTCAAGAAATAGAGTAGATTAGATGGGGGTGGGGGGGGGGAGGGGGACACAAGGGGTAAATAAGTTTGAAGGGGAAAAGAATAACATATTGATAGCTATTAATTTGATGTATAATTATTATCAAATACTACAAGTAAGGGACGAACTATTGAGGAATCATTATCTAGAACGCACACAGGTGAGATGCAGTGTAAACACATCTTGAAATATAATTAAATTTTATAATATCTTTTTATACTTTAAGCACAGGGTTACAAAAGGGTTGCCAACCTAGGATTAGACTCAAGAGACGACTGTGCGGAGTTTATACCATCTGTTTTTTTAACATTCTTGATTTCCTGGTTTCTTTCCTTGCCAAATCATGAAATAAGTCATTAAAAGATGTAAGGTAGAAGACTTAAATTAACATTGAAATCATCATGCTATATGAGTTTCAGATCGTCTGCACACAGTCTCATCCTTTGTGGGTATCTCTGTAGGTAAAGTGAAGTTAAACCGTTCAAAAAACTGAGCAGACGCTAGTTCTGGGTAAGAGCTATTGATATATCTAGAAATTTAAAATTCGGTGATGGTGATGGATCAAACCTCTGTAGAGTAAAAAAAAAGTAGATGTTAGTTCCACATTTATTGAAAATATATTTCGGTCTGGGTTGACCCTGGTCAGTTCTAACGATATAAAAACCACAAGAAAATAAAAAATCAAAAAGATTATTTTAAAAAAAAATTGGACTGTCAAATGAAAATAAAGGAAACGAACTCAGATAATGAGATGGAACAAGAAAATTTGCAAATATTCACTTTAAAAAAAATGTTTCTAAGACAAAATTATTATTCCTTGAGATTGTTTCTGATAAAAACAAACTATTTAGAAAATGTTTACAATATTAAATTGTTGTATTCATGCATTTTCCAAAAGAAGAGTAAAGTTTAAAAATATAATTTATCAAAGAAAGATCTCGGTAAAATGATGAACGGTCAAATATTTCACTATTTTGGAGGGAGGGGGGGAGGGCAAATTTTTAGGGTATGGGGAGGGGGTGGTAAATGAATAAGGATAGGGAGGGAAGGAGCTAGGAAGGATCTAGGGGATTAGGTTCAGTCAGAGCTTCATTTAAATATATTGCACATGTGACCAAACAAATACATTCGGGGAGGCGGGGGGCCGGGGTGGGATCCCTCCCCCCAAGGGGTAGGAATTGCGTGGGGTCAAGTTACCATATTTAACGGCTATATGAATACTAATGAATATTTGACAGGGTGCAACATTAAGTTTAACACTGATAAGAAACACAACGTTCAATTATTTTCAAACAAATATAAAAATAGTCATTTTAAAATTTGACGTAATTTAAAGAGACTTTCGAGGTGTTTTAAAGTTCAAGGTGTTTTAAAGAAACTTTCGAGGTGTTTTAAAGAGACTTTCAAGGGGATTTTAAGAGACTTTCGAGGTGTTTTAAAGAGACTTTTGAGGTGATTTAAAGAGACTTTCGAGGTGTTTAAAAGAGACTTTCGAGGTGTTTTAAAGAGACTTTTGAGGTGTTTTAAAGAGACTTTTGAGGTGATTAAAAGAGACTTTCGAGGTGTTTCAAAGAGACTTTCGAGGTGTTTAAAAGAGACTTTCGAGGTGTTTTAAAGAGACTTTTGAGGTGATTTAAAGAGACTTTCGAGGTGTTTTAAAGAGACTTTCGAGGTGTTTTAAAGAGACTTTTGAGGTGATTTAAAGAGACTTTCTAGGTGTTTTAAAGAGACTTTCGAGGTGTTTTAAAGAGACTTTTGAGGTGATTTAAAAAGACTTTCGAGGTGTTTTAAAGAGACTTTCGAGGTGTTTTAAAGTGACTTTCGATGTGTTTTAAAGAGACTTTTGAGGTGATTTAAAGAGACTTTCGAGGTGTTTTAAAGAGACTTTTGAGGTGTTTTAAAGAGACTTTTGAGGTGATTTAAAGAGACTTTCGAGGTGTTTTAAAGAGACTTTCGAGGTGTTTTATAGAGACTTTCGAGGTGTTTTAATAGACCCTTAATTTAAAGGGTGACATGTTCGATTTACAAGGATACTCCTAAGCCCATTATCGGATTGTATATAAGAAAGGCATTATCTTTTATATTCTTGAAAAGAGATTAATTTTCCCTTATGTATAAATCCGCCAGTTACTTTTACAGGAAACCAAACTTGAAAATCATTAATTTTTAGAGAGAAAAAAAACATGAATCCTTCATGGATCCTACATGAATCCTACATGATAATCAATATTTAATTTCACCTAAACATAAATAAGCAAGATATGAAATGCCAGATTTTATTTTAATCCTAATTATTTAAAAATGTAACAATCTTTAAATGTTCAAATTCTCAGATTTTAAATTTTAAAATTTCATATTCCGTTTTAGATAAAATCTAATAGAAAAGGACCAAGTGAATTCAAATTAAATGTTGAATTTCGGACTAAAACTTAAATACATGAGAGAAATCATCAATTTTTAATAAATAAATTAAATATTTAGAAAAAATCATCTCTTGTATTCATGTACCATACTTTTACCGTGTGCAGCATTCTTTAAGAACAAAAACATGGATATTTTGTGCAAATACAAATATATGGTTACAAATTTTTTTTAAGATCTAGATCTAGATATTTATTGTTTTTAATCTTTGTGAAGAAACAATCTCAAGAACTGACGAGGGTCAACCCAGACCGAAATATATTTTCAATAAATGTGGAACTAACATCTACTTTTTTACACTACAGAGGTTTGGTCCATCACCATTACTGAATTTTAAATTTATAGATATTTATTGTGATAAATTTTAGAGACATTTAAATTTGTTTTCATCACACTTCAAAATATGTAAATAAAATGTAAAAAATGTGGCTCTACGTCCATTGGCTTCAAAGATGTTATTTATTAGAATGTGGTGTGAAGCACTGTGAATTCTGTGTTTGATATACAAATAAAATATAGAAGAAGCCGAGCCCTGTCAATTATACATTTCAAATCTCAGCAGCTGAGTAGTATAGATATAGACTAAGCACAGAGGGGGGCCATGCGCCCCCACTAATATATTTGAATAACTAAATAAATAAAAAACGATATTTATTCAGTATTATGTGAATTTTTGATGTTTTAAAAATAATACTTTTTTATTGTAGCTTGAAAATCAACTCCTTACGTTTGCACCCTTAGGTTTTAATTAAGTTTTGATTTTTAAAACTTAAGTCTAACAGTCGTCTTTCTATTCCAAAGGTTTATGGATCCCGTTTGTATGTAATTTGAAATACGGATTGTGAGATAGAAAGAACAAGGTAAAAGGATCGTTTTTCTTCTTTTTGTCAATATGTGTCACTACATTTCAAACTGAAAAATGTGTTTTTATAAAGTTTTCAAGTCAAGTCGTTTCTATATATTACTCCATCGCCTAACCTCCTCCCTTTAAACCGTAAAACTTGCGTTTTTTGGTCGATACAAGTAGTTTCCAGAAAGGAATTGAGTTTTTGCAACAAACCATGATTTTCTAATCCCTAAATCGTTCTAATTCGATAATTTAAACCAGAGATAAGAGAGTTACAGAGATCGTTTATCAGCTAAAATTTGCGATATTTTCCACAGCATGTTCTATTGTGTACATGTACTGTATACGACCAATCAGAAAACATCTGTATTCAGGGATATTTAAGGATGGGTAAGAATTATGAATGGGTATTATGTTCAACAAGTGGCCGTAAGATGGCACTCTAAAAACCTTTCGTAAAGACGTAGCATGTCGTGCCGGGTCAACTTAGGCCTACGTAGCCCACCCTGTGAAAAGAGATAAGCAGTCTTTGTAGTCTGTGGTTTAAACTTTTGATATTTCAAACTTACACTACTTGATCTAACAGAATTTATAGTTTGAAATATTCAAAGTCTACTAAATCAGGTTGTACAGAGAGAGGGATTACAAAATTAGAGTTTGTTGTAAAAACTCAATTCCTTTCGAATAGTTTGTTGGCATGAGAAATATTGTCAAAATATTATATTTAAAAATTAAAATTGTGCAGTCCCCAATCTATATTAGACTATAAATTGCCCAATCTGGATACAGTTACAATTTGGGAGTCATTTCATAAGTTTGTTTAAGTGACGTGATAAAAACGTTAAAAATAACTAGAAAACAATCATTTATCAAAAGTTGGACAGTAGTCTTCTACTACATCTTACAACAAGCCTCTTATAGACAAAAAGCTATAAGTGTGGGGGGACCCATCAAATTATTTCAAATTGTCTAAAAAATAATGTCAAATGATATAACAAACGGAATTTGGACTTTTTCTTTTTAATCAAAGGTTGATCTGGAAATTCCTTTTTTAGTGGAGAAATCTAGCATTTCTTTTGCCTACTGGTCCAACTTAATTAGTGGCCATGGATCATTGAGAGGAGAGGGGGGGGGGAACATATAAAAAGTGTCTAGAAAAGGGAGTATATCTAAAAGATAATGGAAAATATTTAGAGTTTAAAGGGAGTATATTTAGAGTAAAAAGGGAGTATATCTAGAGTATAAAGGGAGTATATCTAGAGTATAAAGGAAGTATATCTAGAGTATAAAGGGAGTATATCTTGAGTATAAAGGGAGTATATCTAGAGTAAAGGAAGTACATCTAAAGTATTAAGGGAGTATATCTAAAGTATTAAAGAAGTATATCTAGAGTATAAAGGGAGTATATCTAGAATATAAAGGGAGTATATCTAAAGTATTAAGGGAGTATATCTAGAGTATAAAGGGAGTATATCTAGAGTATAAAGGGAGTATATCTAGAGTATAAAGGGAGTATATTTAGAGTATAAAGGGAATATATCTACAATATAAAGGAAGTATATCTAGAGTATAAAGGGAGTATATCTAGAGTATAAAGGGAGTATATTTAGAGTATAAAGGGAGTATATCTAGAATATAAAGGGAGTATATATAGAGTATAAAGGGGGTATATCTAGAGTTTAAAGAGAGTATGTCTAGAGTTTAAAGGGAGTATATCTAGAGTATAAAGAGAGTATATCTAGAGTATGAAGGGAGTATATCTATAGTATAAAGGGAGTATATATAGAGTGTAAAGGGAGTATATCTAGAGTATAAAGGGAGTATATCTAGAGT